>NC_048449.1:20906360-21008924 GCF_004353265.1 Vitis riparia | reverse complement strand
GAAGAGGGCAACACCCAAGACACCCCAACCAAAGTAAAGAGTAACTCCCATAAGACCCTTGTTTTTTAGCAGTGAAGAAGCAAATGGTCTATGGTCTCCTCGTTCTCAAGACACATAAAGCATCTATTTGCCAAGGACCATCCTCTTTTCTGAGCAAGATCTAGTGTTAAAGCTTTACCCCATGCAGCCTCCCACGCAAAGAAACTAATTTTGGGTTGTACCCACCCATTCCAAATATAGCTAGATGGAAACAAAACAGGGCAATCCGCCTCTAGAGAAAGATAGAGGGACTTGGCTGAGAATTTGCTACTCTTTGTTTCGGTCCAAATCACCATATCATCTACATCTCCAAGCACTCTCTTTTCGTGAATATGCTCCAGAAATCTTTCTGCCTCCTCAACCTCCCAGTCATTTAAGGCTCTTGAAAAACAGGGGTTCCAACCCCCCCTACCCCCCTCAGCCAAGGGATCCCACACATCCGCCACCCAAACTTCCTTTTCAGCAGACAAAGCAAAGAGGGAAGGAAAAGACTCACACAAAGGGGAATCCCCACACCATCTATCCCTCCAAAATCTCACCCTCCTCCCATTGCCAACACTGAATGAAATCCGAGCGCCCACCAACTCCCAATCCATCCTTATTCCTTTCCAAAGCCCCACGCCATGCGCCTCTCTCACTTCCCGAGAGCACCAACCCCCTCTATCTTCCCCATACTTCCCTCTAATCACTTGATTCCATAAAGCCTCTCTCTCATTTGCGAATCGCCAATTCCATTTGGAAAGAAGAGCCTTATTGAGGATGGAAAGACATTTGACCCCCAATCCCCCTTTCTTTTTACTTAAGCACACCACTGCCCATCTTACTAAGTGTGGTTTTCGCTCCAAGTTGCCACCACCCCAAAGGAAGTCCCTCTGAATTTGCTCAAGTCTGCGTTTAACGGAACTTGGTAATTTCAACAAGGACATAAAGTAAATAGGAAGATTCGACAAAGTACTTCGGATTAGAGTTGCTCTCCCTCCCTTGGACAAATATTGTCTCTTCCACATAGCCAATCTTTTACGGAATCGCTCTTCCACTCCATCCCACACTGATACTGACTTAAACGGAGCACCCAAAGGAAGACCCAGATAAGTGGACGGGAGGCTACCCACTCTACAGCCAAAGTCCAAGGCAAGATTGTCAATATTCTCTACCCTCCCTATTGGAATGAGCTCACTCTTCTCTAAGTTGATTCTCAAACCCAATACGGCCTCAAACCACATAAACAACCAACTTAGGTAAGTCAGCTGGTCTTGAGAAGCTCGGCAAAACACCAAGGTGTCATCAGCAAACAACAAGTGGGAAATCTGAACCCCTTTGTCGTTCCTACCCTTCACCTTACAGCCCGACATAAAACCTCCATCCACAACCCTTTTGAGAAAAGAGCTAAAAACCTCCATGAGCTTTGAAAGAAACCCTTAGATGTTCCGTTGACCAGCACAGAGAAACTTGCAGTGGATATGCACCACTTGATCCACCCTATCCATTTCTCCCCAAAACCCATTTTCTGCATAACTGTGAGAAGAAAAGACCAATCCACATTGTTCTAAGCCTTCTCTATGTCAAGTTTGCACATGATAACATTCTCATTATTCTTCAGAACTGAGTCAATGGCTTCATTAGCTATGAGCACTGCATTTAGAATTTGTCTACCCTCTACAAAAGCCCCTTGAGCCTTAGACACCAACTTTCCAACCACCTTTTTAAGTCTATTGGCTAACACCTTAGCCAACCACTTGTATAGGCTTCCCACTAAACTTATGGGCCTAAAATCCCTCAAATCTTCAGCCCCCACTTTTTTTGGGATTAAAACCAGAAAAGTTGCATTTAGCCTTTTGACAAATTTATTGTGGTCATGGAACTCCCTGAAGAAGCTCATCACATCCTCTTTCACAAAGTCCGAAGCAAACTGCCAAAAAGCCATTGTAAAGCCATTAGGCCCCGGAGCTTTATCCCCACTACAACCCATCAGCGCGCCATGCACCTCCTCTTCTGTGAACGGCACCTCCAAAGCATCAACATCCAAATTCTGCAACGTTTCGCACTGTAGCCCAGACAAAGGAGGGCGCCAATCCCCCGGATTGGACAACAGAGATCTAAAGGCATTTATTATTCCTTTGCTAATCCCATTCTCCTCCGAATACCATACACCATTAATCCTAATTCGGTCTACATTATTTCTTCTCTTGTGAGCGTTTGCCATCCTGTGGAAGAAGCCTGTGTTTCTGTCACCCTCTTTCAGCCATACTTCCCTAGATTTTTGTCTCCAAGAAACCTCTTCTAATAACACCCATTTTTTGTATTCTTCCCTTGCTTCTCTTCTAGCCTCTATCTGTTCCAAAGACAGTCTGTTAGTCTTCTCCTTTGTATCCCAAAACTGCAGCTGATCCAACGCCAAATTCTTCCTGTAATCCACCCTGCCAAAAACATCTCTGTTCCACTCCTTAAGTTTAGTCTTTACAACCTTTAGTTTTTCAGCTAGTATAAAGCTTGCAGAACCATTAAAGTTGTCCCCCTCCCACCAGGCCTTCAACAGATCCTTAAACCCCTTCACTTTAAGCCACATATTCTCAAATCTGAAAGGGGAAGACCCTCTTCTCAAATCCCCTCCTTCTAACAGAATTGGGAAGTGGTCAGACACTGGTCTCGGGAGGACACATTACCTTGAGCCACTAAAGTGGCTATCCCACTCCTCATTGACCAGGAAACGATCTAGCCTTGAGAGAGACTGGTTATTCACCCCTCTACTCCAAGTAAAAGGACCCCCAATCAGAGGCAAGCCCTTTAGCTATAAATCTTCTATTACATCTAAGAATCTTCTCATGTCTGAATCTAAACTCCCTCCTCTACTGCGTTCTTCAGGGCTTAGGATAGCATTAAAGTCACCAGCAACACACCACGGCCCATTCCAAAGACCGTAGATGGCCCCCAACTCATTCCAAAAACATTCCCTGTCTTTCCTCATGGTCGGACCATAGACCCCTGTAAAAGTCCACGTAAAGCCATCCTCATAGTTCTTGAAATGGCAGGAGATTGAATGTTCTCCCTTTTCTAACCCGATCAGTTCCAACACCCTATTATCCCAGAACACCACTATACCACCCGCTGTACCCCTTGAATCGACAGTTCCCCATTCTAAAAATCTCCCTACTCCCAAACTCCGAACAATACCCCTTAAAATCTCCTAGATTTTTGTTTCCTGCAAACAGACCAAGTCCACCGTATTATTCTTAATCAAAGCTTTGATCACCTTCCTCTTATCACAATTATTAGCCCCTCTAACATTCCAAGAAAATAGTCGAATCTTCATCTAAACTTAGAAGAACTGCCCCCCCTTCTCCTCCTCCAATATAATTCACAGTCCATTCCAGCTTTCTCAACTCTCTTTCGAACTTTGAAGATTCCAATTTTCTCTTTTTCCTACCATCCAGCTTCCCCTTCTTCCCCTTCTGAAGTTTCCTTTCTTTCATTCTTTTAAGCAGAAACAGAATCTCTCCTTCAAAGCCCTTCGTCGGCATTCCGATACATTAGCTAAACTTAGCCAAACAACTGGACTGCCAGCACGGCTCACCCACTGCGTTCCCCTCCTCCGTAATCTCTTAAGGAACCCTTTCCATAACGTCCTCCGTCTCCACCTCGCCAGTCCCATTAGCAGACCCCAACAACCCAGAGACCTCCGCCTCCCTTCCATTCGCCATGATTATCCTTAGAGGACCCAAATCTGCTTCCCCAACTATTTTCGAACTGCAACCTCGGCCGCAACCCCCATTTGTGCCGACAAACATCCCATCCTGCCTAGAAAGAGTAGAAAAAGAGAAGAAATCCCGCTTCCCCAACGAGAAAAAAGACCGAGAAAAAGGGACTGTGTGCTTGGACGCCTCCTCCAACAGAGCTTCTTCGGTAAGCTCTTTAGTGAATGGCACCGGAGGAGACGAGCCCTGCTGCACGCCGAGAACAACCCCGTCTGGACACCCGCGGACCACCTCTCGGCAACCCCTGCGAGCCCTAGCCCTAATGTCGTCTTCGAAAGTGGGTCGCCCCACCACAATTGGACTTTTAGTTAAGTCCAAAGTGGGTCGGCCCACTTCCATATAACTAAGTAAAGCTGTGTGCGAGTTTGGTGTTGGGCCTAAGTGGGACGACCCACAGTCCTCTATGAAACCCAACAGGCCCTCCTCGTTGGGCCATCTCTGGAAAGTTGTCTCCAGCTTGTTTGAGAGTGGGCCTAAGTGAGACGGCCCACACTCTTCTTTGTGCCAGACAGGCCCTCCTCGTCGGGCCTCCTCTCCACTGCCGTTTCCTTATCCAAGCCCGAAGATCCATTAGCTTTGGCTGCAGGCCCAAATTTTGAATTGTTCCCCCTACCATGCTTCTGCCTCTTTTTGGACATGTCCGCCTCTGCCCCTCTTGTCGGCATCAAGTCAGAAAAAGGAGTCTCCATGACTGTTCTGCAACATTTTTCTCCATCTTCAGACGGCACAGCCACCTTTGCAGGCTGCCCAGTTGACTGTACCTGTTTCACCACACATCCAGCGCGTGAAGCCCCCCGGTCTTCTTCCCTAACCTCTTGATCCTTTCCCGATCCATTTCTGATCACCGGAAACACTTCGAACACCCTTGGCAGCACCTCCCACCACAGTTGAAAAGCAAAGCAAGTGGTGCCGATTACCACTTGCAGGGAACTTGGCCATTCTATCCCCTCCAATTTCACTAATAATCTGGCCCATTGGAGCTCGTTAAATGCAGCAGTGCTTTCATCCACTGCAACAAAGCCCCCACAGCAGTCTCCAATCTTTTCAAAAACTTCCCAGCTCCAAAGGTGCAGTGGTAATCCCATCACTCTCACCCAAATTTCCTTAAGATGTTCACCACTTTGAAAACACCCCACCTTTGGGTCCCACCTTTCCAAGTGTAGAATCGAATCCTTAAAACATCGGAAGCCTCTTAATAACACTTTGTTTGCCTCTGCTTTATTCTCAAACTCAATCAGAATAAAAGGGCCCCCCATCCTCGCTAACTTCACTCCTCCTTTGAATTTCCAGTGATCTTTTCCCCAACTTTCCAGAGCACACAGGTCTGGAAGCGAAACCAAAGTCTCTCCCCATCTCCCAACCAGGCACCGGTCTAAATGCTCCCTTCCTCTTGCCACATCTTCTTCTCCTAGTTGTAGCCACGCTGCTTCCCCTAGTCTTCTCACTCTTGAAACTCCTCTTGTATTCACCGCATCAACGTAGGATTTTTCTTTCTTCCCCTTAGGATTCCCATCTCTGCTCTCAGTTTTAGAGGAAGCAAAAACTTTCCTAGCTCATCACGTGTCGCTATTCCAAGTGAGCAAGGTTTTTCAGCTAGCAAGGCCCAGCCTCCCAAAAAACCTTTTCCTTTTGGGAACACTAAACAATGTCTCTTTGCATCTGAGTCAACCACTGAACACAATAAAAATCTACCGGCCTCATTTGCTCGACATTCTAGTTTAAACTTTCTACCTCCATCCTCCCAACTTTTGACAGATCTCTGCGCAAACTCACCCCTACCGCTAGCCTCCACTCCCTCCAACAGCCAGCACAAGCTGGAGCTCCCAAACCTGATCCACGAAGTGAATCATCTGCTTCTTTCCACAATGATCCCCTTTAGATTTTTCCCAATCACATCCACAGAAATTTCAAAAGACTTAGAGTCTACTGTAAACCAGCAACTCCCTCCTCTTTTCCCCATGAGAGGAATAAGGGTTTGGAGTTCAACTCACCTTTCCCTATTGTATAGAAGATATGGCTTTTCTTAGGCATCATAGCAATGAAGGTTGCATTTGTACTTTGATTTATTACCCCATTGGTGTGGAACTCAATAAACACCCTCATAAGATCCTCTTTTATCACATCCCAACACTCTTGATAAACTGGAATAGTAAAACCATCAGGACTAGGGGCCTTTTCCTTATTTAATTGAAACACTGCCATTCGTACCTCCTCTTCAGAAAAAGGCCTATCCAGCCAAATTGCACTCTCTCTAGGAATAGGGACCCAATCAACACCTTCAATCCTCTAAGAGTCACCTTCAGGTTTGGAATAAAGTTTCCCAAAGAAATTTACAATCTCCTCAGAGATAACCTCAATGTTGCTTAAAGTCTCCCCCCTCTCAGAAATCAGAGACTTTATGAATTTCTTGCTCCTCCTTCCAGTGGCCATTCTGTGAAAGAACTTAGAATTGCAATCCCCTTCTTTAATCCACTTGACCCTAGATTTTTGTCTCCATTGAACCTCTTCCTTTAATAGCAAATCCTCCAGCTCCCCTCTTCTTAAGGTCCTTTCTGATACCATATCAGGATTCAAATTCCCTTCTTGTTCAATTAGATCAATTCTACCTAAGTCCGAAAGGATGAGCTTTTTCCTCTCTCTTAAATCTCCAAAGGCCACTTTATTCCAATCTTTCAACTTTGATTTAACAAACTTTAATTTCCTCATGAACTTGTGACTTTCCCAACCTTCAACCGTGCACTCTTGCCACCAATCACTAAACTTCTCCTTAAACTCAGGATGGAGCAACCACATATTCTCAAACCTAAAAGGAGTCGGACCCCATTTTAAGGAATTAGTTTCCAAACAAATTGGGCTATGATCTGAGGTCCATCTAGGAAGCGCCTCTTGAAAATTTTGAAAGAAAAAGGAATCCCACTCAAAAGAAAACAAAAACCTATCCAATCTCTTGCAAATAGGAACAGCTTGCATGTTTGACCAAGTAAAAGCCGCATTCCTTAGAGGGGGGTCCAACAAACCACTCTCCCTTATAAACTTGTCAAAACACCTCATATTGAGAGTTAACCTAGAATCACCCATCTTCTCAGAGATCCTCCTGATAACATTAAAATCCCCTCCTATACACCACCTTGGGAAGGTCAGACCATACAGGTCCTGAAGCTCCAACAAAAAGTCCTTCCTCCACAAAAGCTTATTCAGGCCATCCACTGAAGTTAACCAAAAAGACCCTTCTTCACTAGAGTTCAACTTCACAGTTACAGAGAAAGATCCTAACACCTTCTCTGTACACTTAAACTTATTTGAATCCCACAAAATCACAATCCCCCCTGAAGCCCCACAAGCAAGAAGAGCAGCCCACTCCATGCTTCTACCTTTCCAGACATTGCTCACAAACCTCCTGTCCCAAATTTCTCTCTTCGTTTCCTGAAGCATCACCACATCTGGACTTTGAGTACTTAAAAACCTTCTGACAGTTTTCCTTTTCTTCTTGGAACCTAATCCTCTTGTATTCCAACTTAAGATCTTCATGTAAACAAAAACAACCTATCACAACCAGCAACCAAACCTAATCCTCTCATCGGGTTCCAGAGTCATTTTTCCTCTTCCTTCTGGAATATACCTTATCCGCAGATAGAGTACTCTTGCTCTCTATTTCCGCACCTTTTCCATTATCTTTGACAATTCTAATCCTCAGACTCTCCAAAACCGACTGCACCTTGACCATTTTCCTAGTCGTGAGACCCTCAACCTGAAAACCTTCCAATGGGAGGGTGGGAGGTTCTGGCTCTGGGGACGAAGCCTTGCTTGAGACACAAAGCTCCTCTAGGTTACTGAGTGTTTCCCTAGAGAAAGGGCAGCCTTTAAAATTTTGGTTAGAGGTTTCTACAGAAAACGCCACACCTTCAGAATAGGACACGCCAACACGACGACTGAGCTCAACAATAGGAGAACTTGAAAAGGGACCACGTTGAGAAGCAAAGATTGACTCCAACGGAATCGAAAAAAAGGCTGACACCGAGAAGGAAGAACTGAAGAAAGGTCCATAGCCTTTTTATATATTTATTTTTTTCTGCTTAACCAAAACGACGCCATTTTGATGCATTTCATTATTAATTGATACTGTTTTACTGTTGTCTAAATTCAAATCCCCAATTTCTTTCTACACAAACCGAAGTATCGAACCCTACTGTATTTCATTTTAGTGAAGCTCTTTAAGACTCAATGTATTGATTTCCTGTGAACAATACAATGATTAGTAAGTTGTCAACAACCCAACTCATCTTGGTAAGCTCACTGTTCTTTTGCAGTGGATGAGCTACAATCTCTGGTTGAATTCATCTTCTCCAGCAGCCAACTTCATCCTATCCTACAAGCTTCTGGTTTATGGTTGTTGAATATAATGTATTTATAGTGTATAACCTTTCCTTGTTAATATAGGACACATGTATGGTAGTTAGGACTCCTAGCCTTGTATATATATATATTTCTTAATTGTAAGTAGATTATTACATTAATAAGAATTAAGGTCTTTCTTCTTTCTCTCTCTCTCAACATGGTATCAGAGCCAAGGAAGAAAACCTAATTCTTTCCTGTTTCCCGTGTCATCAACTCCGGGAAACCTTCCGGTGACCGTGTTTCATTCCGGTCACCTTCCCCATCTCCCAATACTTTCCGGTCATTCGGATCGTCGACAGAAACTACTCACCGCCGGCGATTTTTTCCGGCGAACTTTTCCGGCGACGTATTTTTCCGACACCGACCATACCAGAAGGAGCGCCTGGAGGAGATCTACAACTTTTGTGAAGGCACCGGCACCAAAAGAGCATCCACGCGCCGCCCACGCGCACGTTTCCTTCCGGCGGCTGCATCTCACGCGCCAGCGCGTGAGGGCGCGTGAGGGCTTTTCCGGCGACACGCCTCCTCCAGCAGCCTCGCCTGACGCCGACCAGCCTCCCTACCTCCCTGGTTCTCCCATTCGAGCCCTGCACGTACCTCTTTTGGGGATTTTTGTCTCCGTCGGCCCTCCAAACAGTCTTTCCGGCGAAGCTCCGACTACTTTTTCTCCACTCCAATCCCTGCACGTGCCTTGGGAAGTGTTCTTCTACCTTTCTGGTGGTACCACGCCGCGATCTGAGGCCGTCTCCCTTTTTCGGTGGTGCCACGCCGCAATCTGAAGCCGTATTAGGGCTCTCTTCGATCCAAACATACTTCATTCTCCAGATAAGTAGATATGACTACTAAAAATTCCATTTTTTCCGCTGTTATATCTGGATCTCCTATGATTACTTCGGAGAAATTGGTTGGCAGTGACAATTATCTTTCCTGGTCTGCCTCTGTTGAACTTTGGTTTATGGGTCAAGGATATGAGGATCACTTGATTACACAGGAGGCAGATATCCCTGAGGTTGACCGCGTACAGTGGAGGAAGATAGATGCACAGTTATGTAGTGTATTATGGCAATCGGTTGATCCCAAGATTCTTCTTCATCTCCGTCGGCCCTCCAAACAGTCTTTCCGGCGAAGCTCCGACTACTTTTTCTCCACTCCAATCCCTGCACGTGCCTTGGGAAGTGTTCTTCTACCTTTCTGGTGGTACCACGCCGCGATCTGAGGCCGTCTCCCTTTTTCGGTGGTGCCACGCCGCAATCTGAAGCCGTATTAGGGCTCTCTTCGATCCAAACATACTTCATTCTCCAGATAAGTAGATATGACTACTAAAAATTCCATTTTTTCCGCTGTTATATCTGGATCTCCTATGATTACTTCGGAGAAATTGGTTGGCAGTGACAATTATCTTTCCTGGTCTGCCTCTGTTGAACTTTGGTTTATGGGTCAAGGATATGAGGATCACTTGATTACACAGGAGGCAGATATCCCTGAGGTTGACCGCGTACAGTGGAGGAAGATAGATGCACAGTTATGTAGTGTATTATGGCAATCGGTTGATCCCAAGATTCTTCTTCATCTTCGGGCCTACAAAACTTGTTTTAAATTTTGGACTCAGGCCAAAGGATTATATACGAATGATATCCAGCGTCTTTATAAGGTGGCTTCTGCTATTGTCCATCTCAGCCAACAGGACTTGGATCTATCTACTTATATTGGCCAGATTGCCTCTCTTAAGGAGGAGTTCTTGACTGTGATGCCTCTTACTCCTGATGTTGGGGCTCAACAAACACAGCTTGACAAGTTCTTCATGGTTCTTACTCTTATTGGCCTCCGTCCGGATCTTGAGCCTGTCCGTGATCAGATTCTTGGTAGTTCATCAGTTCCGTCCTTGGATGATGTGTTTGCTCGCCTCCTCCGTATCTCCTCCACTCAGACTTTGCCATTTGATAGCACTTCAGATTCTTCTGTGTTAGTTTCTCAAACTAACTCTCGAGGAGGCCGTAGTGGTACCCGAGGTAGAGGTCAACGTCCTCATTGCACCTATTGCAATAAACTTGGCCACACTCGCGATCGTTGCTATCAGTTACATGGACGACCTCCTCGCACTGCCCATGTGGCCCAGTCCTCTGATTCTCCGCTGCCTCAGCCTCCGAGCTCTTCCGCATCTCAGGCTTCTGTTGCCTCTGTTGCCCAGCCTGGTAATGCCTCTGCCTGCCTTACCCACACATCTTCTCTTGGACCCTGGATTCTAGATTCTGGAGCTTCTGATCACTTATCTGGTAATAAGGATCTTTTCTCCTCTATTACTACTACCTCTGCTTTACCTAATGTTACCTTAGCTAATGGTTCTCAAACTGTGGCTAAAGGTATTGGTTTGACCCTTCCTCTGCCTTCTCTACCTCTCACTTCTGTCCTTTATACTCCTGAATGTCCTTTTAATCTTATTTCCATCAGCAAAATCACTCGTACTCTTAATTGCTCTATTACCTTTTCTGATAAATTTGTGACCTTGCAGGACCGGAGTACGGGGAAGACGATTGGCATAGGACGTGAGTCTCAAGGCCTCTATCACCTCACCTCGGATTCATCTCCTGCAGTTTGCATTTCCACTGATGCTCCTCTCCTTATTCACAATCGTCTGGGCCACCCTAGTCTCTCCAAGTTCCAGAAGATGGTTCCTCGTTTTTCCACTTTATCGTCGCTTCCGTGTGAGTCATGTCAGCTTGGGAAACATACTCGTGTCTCGTTCCCAAAGCGTTTGAATAATCGGGCAAAGTCTCCTTTTGAGCTTGTCCACACTGATGTTTGGGGTCCTTGTCGAACTGCGTCTACTTTAGGATTTCAGTATTTTGTCACTTTCATTGATGATTATTCTCGGTGTACTTGGTTATTTTTAATGAAAAATCGAGCTGAGTTATTCTCTATTTTCCAGAAATTTTATGCTGAAATCCAAACCCAGTTCAATATTTCTATTCGTGTGTTACGCAGTGACAATGCCAGGGAATATTTTTCAGCCCCATTTACTTCGTTTATGTCTCATCATGGGATTCTTCATCAGTCTTCTTGTGCTCATACTCCTCAACAAAATGGGGTAGCTGAACGCAAGAATCGACATCTTGTTGAGACAGCTCGTACTCTCCTCCTCCATAGTAATGTTCCTTTTCGTTTTTGGGGGGACGCTGTTCTTACCGCTTGTTATTTGATTAATCGTATGCCCTCCTCTGTCTTACATGATCAGATTCCTCACTCCCTTCTCTTCCCTGACCAACCACTTTATTTCCTTCCTCCTCGTGTCTTTGGTTGTACTTGCTTTGTTCATATTCTCACTCCTGGACAGGACAAGCTTTCCGCCAAAGCCATGAAGTGTCTCTTCTTGGGATACTCCAGACTTCAGAAGGGTTATCGTTGTTATTCCCTTGAGACTCATCGATACTTTATCTCCGCTGATGTCACCTTCTTTGAGGACTCACCATTCTTTTCCACCACTTCTGAGTCTCTTCCTATTTCTGAAGTCTTGCCTATTCCCATTGTCTCCCCACCTGATGCTATGCCTCCTCGACCACTTCAGGTTTATCATCGTCGCCCTCGTGTCGTTGCTCCTCTCCCTTTTGCTGAGGCACCTGCTGACTCACTTCCTATCCCTTCGGCTTCACCTACCCCGGCTCTGCCTTCTCCTAATGACTTACCCATTGCTGTTCGGAAAGGTACTCGCTCTACTCGTAATCCTCATCCTATTTACAATTTTTTGAGTTATCATCGATTATCTTCACCCTATTCTGCTTTTGTTTCTGCTATATCCTCTGTTTCTCTTCCAAAGAGCACCCATGAAGCTCTTTCCCATCCAGGCTGGCGACAGGCAATGGTGGATGAAATGGCTGCTCTGCACTCTAATGGCACTTGGGATCTTGTTGTTTTACCCTCGGGTAAATCTACCGTTGGCTGTCGTTGGGTCTACGCAGTTAAGGTTGGTCCTGATGGTCAGGTTGATCGCCTTAAGGCCCGCTTAGTTGCTAAAGGCTATACTCAGGTTTATGGTTCTGATTATGGTGACACATTCTCTCCGGTTGCCAAGATTGCTTCTGTCCGTCTGCTTCTCTCCATGGCTGCCATGTGTTCTTGGCCTCTTTATCAATTGGATATTAAAAATGCCTTCCTTCATGGTGATCTTGCCGAGGAAGTTTATATGGAGCAACCTCCTGGTTTTGTTGCTCAGGGGGAGTCTGGTTTAGTATGCAGGTTACGCCGTTCTCTATATGGCTTGAAACAATCTCCTCGAGCATGGTTTGGCCGTTTTAGTTCTGTTGTTCAAGAGTTTGGCATGCTTCGCAGTTCAGCAGACCATTCAGTTTTCTATCATCATAACTCTTTGGGGTAGTGTATTTATCTGGTTGTTTATGTGGACGACATCGTCATTACAGGCAGTGATCAGGATGGTATTCAGAAACTAAAGCAACACCTTTTTACCCACTTTCAGACCAAAGACTTGGGGAAACTCAAGTATTTCTTGGGAATTGAGATAGCTCAATCCAGTTCTGCTGTGGTCCTTTCCCAAAGGAAGTATGCTTTAGACATCCTGGAAGAAACCGGTATGTTAGACTGTAAACCGGTAGACACACCTATGGATCCGAATGTCAAACTTGTACCAGGACAGGGGGAGCCTTTAGGAGACCCCGGGAGATATCGACGGCTCGTAGGTAAATTGAACTATCTCACCATTACTCGTCCAGACATTTCTTTTCCTGTGAGTGTTGTTAGTCAATTCCTACAGTCACCATGTGATAGCCATTGGGATGCTGTAATCCGCATTCTTCGATATATCAAAAGTACACCAGGCCAAGGTGTGTTGTACGAGAACAGAGGTCATACTCAGGTTGTTGGTTACACAGATGCAGATTGGGCTGGCTCACCCACAGATAGACGTTCCACTTCAGGGTACTGTGTTTTTATTGGAGGTAATCTAATATCTTGGAAGAGTAAGAAACAAGATGTAGTGGCCAGATCTAGCGCTGAAGCCGAGTATCGAGCTATGGCTTTGGCAACATGTGAACTCATATGGTTGAGACATCTTCTTCGAGAGTTGAGATTTGGAAAGGATGAACAGATGAAACTCATATGTGATAACCAGGCCGCATTACATATTGCATCCAATCCAGTCTTTCATGAAAGGACCAAACATATTGAAGTTGACTGTCATTTTATTAGAGAGAAGATCGCATCAGGATGTGTTGCTACAAGTTTTGTTAATTCAAATGATCAACTAGCTGACATCTTCACTAAATCTCTCAGAGGTCCTAGGATTAAATATATTTGTAACAAGCTTGGTGCATATGACGTATATGCTCCAGCTTGAGGGGGAGTGTTGAATATAATGTATTTATAGTGTATAACCTTTCCTTGTTAATATAGGACACATGTATGGTAGTTAGGACTCCTAGCCTTGTATATATATATATTTCTTAATTGTAAGTAGATTATTACATTAATAAGAATTAAGGTCTTTCTTCTTTCTCTCTCTCTCAACAATGGTATTCTTGAATCATCATAAAGCTTTCAAGCATCTTCAATAGGCACTCTCTCAAGCTTAAAACCCTCAAATCAATTCCAATTTTATCCAATCAAATACAAATGTGATTCATGGCTTGCGTACATGCTGTTTGTACAAATGCCCAAGACTTGTGTGTAATCTTGTTTTTTGGTTGTTATGTGAGCTTTGAAAAGCATAAGTTCAGACGATGACACAGATAATAGAGTGAGGGAAATGTGGAAATACAAGAACTTAGAAGCAACCATGACTGTAGAAATGAATTAGAAAAGAAAAACGAGTAGCTCAAAGTCAAAACTCTTGGTTTCTCTCCGGGATTTTTTTCTGTTAGTTTGTTTATGTATTGAAGGGATTTCTTGTTAGAAATAAAAGAACTTAAAACATTTCTTCTTAGGTACTTAAAGACATCATGATCTTACTAGCAGATAGAAAAAGGAAGAAATGTAGAAGAGATCTTTTGTTCATCTAATTAGCTAAATCCCATCTACTGGTGCACTCATTCTATTTGTCCTCTACATTATGCTAGTGTACATTATGTTAGTGCTTATAAGCTGTCGAAATTTCGGTGGAATATATCATTTCTAATTTCTTATAATTGATTTTAATTTTAATAATATATAAATGATATATTTATGATGTTATACTAATTTCATGGTTTGACTACAGTCTCAATACTGAGAAGCCTTAATGCTTGCTGCATAAATGAGGAGCATGCTTATAGGAAACTGAAGAAACAAATTTCAGTCTCTGGGAACATAAAAGTTGGAAAAATTCAACTTAGTTATTTCAATGAACTTAAGCAAATGAATAAGGTTCTGCTTATCTGGAGCCTGAATTTTCATCAAGGTTCCTCACTCCTCTGTACAAGTCTTTGATTTGAGAACCATTTTGATTTAATCTTTTGTTTTTACCAAATGGAAAGCAATATAGAGGAGTTTGGAATCCATTGAGGACATTAGAGACTGGATCTCCAATGAATCTGTTTAGGTCCTCCTCTGGACTCTTCCCATATGAAGAGGTTTTAGACACAAAAACTCTTATTCCATGATCTTAAACTGCAACACAGATAAGTTTCCCAGCAACTTACATTCTACTCTGCAGCCATTCCTTTCAGAACAGAGCAACTTTTGTTCCTTTTGTTCAAAAGTTTTAGCTTAATTTTGATTGTTTTGTGTTTGAAACTAAAATTTGAATTATGAGTCTAGCAAATTGTTGATGTATCTGGTGTAAGCCATGGCTTGTAGTTTATATATCTCACCAGTTTGTTTGCCTAAGTTTTGACCAATCCATGGAAATGAAAACTTGAGGTGAATAGCTTTAATTTATTTAAATCATGTGCATATATCAATATAATGCCTATAAAAAAACAAGCGCATGTATTATAGAAATCATAGGGAATACATCTCCAGCTGTATTTGTCGAACCTCCTAAAAACTTTTTCCTCTTTTTACCCTATGTTTTCTTCTGTTGAGTCATATTTGATTGATGGGAAGTAGTAAAGGATGAAACGAAAACCAGGATGACTTCAACCTTTCACCAGATTCTAAGTTCTCATTTCTTTCCCTTCGTCTTCTTAGCAATCAAATGGAGCATTACAGATAAATAAGAGGAAACCTGCCAGGCCGAATACAAGAAGCCAAAAGAAAATAAGCTTTAACTCAACTTTACACATGGCTGGAACATGATGATTATCCAGTGTGTCCTTGTAAGAAGCCCATATTGTTGTACCCTTGAAAATCTAGCAGCAGCTTCAATGAAGTGTATTGAAATTTAGAGAGGAAAACTCTAATTTTTTTCTTATCACATAAATGGTAGATAAAGCTAGAATATATAGGAGAAGCATGACAACAGACCTGTCATTGAATCCCCACAATTCCAGTAACAAACAATCCCTTAAAATAAGGGATATATGTGGATGGAATTAAAATGGAGATTTGGAATACAGTCATCCTTATCTCTTATTTAAAATAGGAAATAAAATCAGAATCTAATCAGAATTCCAAAAGACTGGGAAACTAATTCCTAAAAGTTAGGAATTAAATTGGAAATCCACACCCCCCCTCAAGTTGGGGAATGGATGTCAATCATTCCCAACTTGGAAGTCAATTCTTCAAACTTTATTCTTTTGATGGGTAATTCTTCAAACTTTATTCTTGAAATGACTTTTGTTAGAACATTAGCTACTTGAAGATGTGTAGAAGTATGAATCAAGTTTAGTATCCCTTCTTCTATTTTTTCTTTGATGAGATGATGATCCAACTCCACATGTTGAGTCCTATCATGGTGAACAAGATTTTTAGCAATATTGATTGCAGCCAAATTGTTACAAAACACCGTCAGTGGCTCTTTTGTTGGTATTTTTAATTCATCAAGTAATCTTTTCAGCCATATTCCTTCACATATACTTTGAGCTAAGGCCCTATACTCTGCCTTGGCACTACTCCTTGCGACAACAGATTGCTTCATGCTACGCCAAGTCACCAAGTTTCCTCGCACATAGGTGTAATAGCTAGTGGTTGATCTTCAGTCTATAATTGATCATGCCCAATCAACATCTGATTAGACTTCAACTTCCTTATTTTTTCCTTTTCTAAAAAATATTCCTTTTTTCAGGAGTCATTTTCAAGTATCGAAGGATCTTATACACTACTTATAAATGAGCTTTCCTACGAGTCATTGATATCTCCCTATGTCAATTGGAGGACTATCTTCTTTTAAGCCAATTCTATAATCTGATTCCATCAGTGTCTGGAGGTTTGCATCCTAACATTCCATTTTCTTTTAGTAAGTCTAAGATGTACTTACGTTCCACAATGCCTTTTTTCAAATAAGCAACCTTCATGCCTAGAAAGTATCTTAGAGTTCCTAGATGTTTGATTTCAAATTCTCTAGCAAGAACTTCCTTTAAACACTCCATTTTTTAGTATAATCCCCTGTCACAGTAATATCGTCACCATAAACAATGAGAATGACAATCTTCCCATTTGGAGAGAATTTAGTGAATAAGGTATGATTGGCTTGTCCTTGAGAGTACCCCGCTTTGGGCAATTACTTAAGACCATACAAAGACTTTCAAAGTTTGTAGACTCTGTTGACATTACTTCCTATCTTAAAACTGGGTGGAATTTCCATGTACACTTCCTCTTCCTAGTCACCATTGAGGAAAGCATTTTTGACGTCTAATTGATAAAGGGGCCAATCTAGGTTAGTTGCTAAGGATAACAAAACCTGAATTGTATTGAGCTTAGCAATGGGAGCAAAAGTCTCTTGGTAGTCTATGTCGTATGTTTGAGTGAATCCCTTGGCAACAAGCCTTGCTTTGTAGTGATTTATACTTCCATTTGGTTTATACTTGACAGTGAAAATCCACTTGCATCCTACTGGTTGTTTCCCTTCTAGTAAATCTGAAAGTTCCCAAGTACCATTTCTTTTTAGAGCGCTAATTTCTTCCTCGGTGGTAGCCTTCCATTATGATTTTTCTAGAGCATCATGAATACTCTGTGGAATTTCTACATGGGAGAGATTAGTGACAAATGCCTGATATTTTGGTGATAGACCATCATAGGAAACAAATTTGTAGATAGGATGTTGGGTACATGCTCTCATACCTTTCCTTAATGCAATAACATCAAGGTCATCATTAGCAATAATATCAGTCTGGATTTCATGAAAAGTGTTACTTGGACTATTTATACTCAGATTGGATTCATGTTTTTGCTCGGGAGGTGTGTGATCCTTTATTTCCTCTTAGGGCCTTTTCCTCGTTGAATAAACACAAAGCTTGTTATTGCAAGTTGAGTATGGATAAGAGTGACCGGATCTTGGTTGTTAGGCAAAGGCAAAGTTGATTTGATGATGATGATATTAGGCTTGGTTTCTGGTGGAATGGAGGGAATGAAGGTAGGTTCAGTTTTAGTTTATGATGGAATGGAAGTATTAGGCCAAAAATTACTTTCTTGTATAGCTGAGTTCTCCCCCTGAATTTAAGTTTTTGGATAATATGATTAGTTTTCAAAAAAAGTTGCATCCATGGAAGTGTAGAATTTTCTAGTGATAGGGGAGTAGAGTTTGTAACCTTTTTTAGTGGGAGAGTAGCTGAGAAAGAGACATTTGATGGCCTTTGGGTCAAGTTTGCTTCAGAATTGTTTATGGACATGGACAAATGTCGTACGCCTAAATGCTTTTAGTAGTAGGGATGAGATGATTTGGGTTTTTGGGTAGGAGAGGAGAACTTGACAAGGTTTTTGGAATTTTAGGAATCTTGATGACATTTCATTAATGAGGTATGTCGTTGTAAGGACTGCCTCACCCAAAAAATGTTTAGGAACATTTGTGGTGAACATAATAGATCTGGCCACTTCAATAAGGCGTTGGTTTTTCTTTTAGTTACCTTATTTTGTTGAGGTGTGTCAACACAAGAGCTTTGATGCACTATACCATGACTCATTAGATACTCTCCAAGTATAGACTTGAAGTAATCTTTAACATTTTTTGATCTAAACACTTTGATTTTTGTTTGAAATTGTGTTTGGATCGTACTATTGAAAATTTTTAATACAGTACCAACCTCAGATTTTTTTTTCATTAAGTATACCCAGGTTATTCTAGTATGGTGATGAACAAAAGACACAAACCACCGAGCTCTTGAGATGTTTTTGACTCTAATGGGTCCCCATATATCACTATGAATGGATGCAAAAGGATGAGATGTTTGTACCCTTGGGGAGGATAGTTATTTCTCACATGTTTGGATAATTGACACGCTTCACATTGGACAACCTCGATATTGGTATTATTGAATAATGTAGGTACCAACTTTTTCAAATACAAAAAATTGGGATTACCTAATCTATAGTGCCACAACATGATGACACTTGTTATTATATAATCTTGAAAAAACAGGAAAAGACATGGTACTTGCAAGCTTGTTTTTTAGGATTATTATGACCTTTAAGGAGATAGAGCCTTGCACATTCCTTAGCATTTCCAATCATCCGCCCCAATTCCAAGTCCTAAAATTCACAATGATTTGAGAAAAAATTAGTAATGCAATTCAAATCCTTGTTAAGTTTGCTAATGGATGGTAAATTGCAAATCAAATTTGGAACAAAGAGAATAGAATTTAGAACTAGGTCATCTGTAATGGCAACAGATCCTATTTCGGCTACCTTAGACAATGATCTATTAGCAATTCAAACTATAAGATTCCCAGAACTTGGGCTATAGTTGTGAAATAGAGCAGCATTACCAATAGGATTTGATGCATCGGAGTCTACAATCCAAGGGTTGTGTTTCTCCATTTGAGTGCTCAAAGGCACTGAAAAGTTACCATTTTGAGTGATTGATCTGGTGCTTGTGGACTCAAGTGGATAGTGATAGGTACAGATTTGGCTCTAATACCATATTGAGATTTAGAGAGGAACACTCTAATTTTTTCTTATCACATAAACAGTAGAAAAAGCTAGAATATATAGGAGAAGCATGACAATAAACTTGTCATTGAATTGCCACGATTCTAGTTATAAACAATCCCTTAAAATAATGGGTATATATGGATGGAATTAAAATAAAGATTTAGGATACAATCATCCTTCTCTTTTTATTTAAAATAAGAAATAAAATCAAAATCTAATTAGAATTCCATAAGACTAGGAAACTAATAACTAAAAGTTAGGAATTAAATTGGAAATCCACAAAGTGTCTAAAAAGTAATCCAATTTGTAAGAGCTTGAGGAGTTTGAACCAGTCATCATGTCTTGTGCATCTACAATGTGGCTATTGCGCTCCATGTTTTTTTGTTGATTAGTTATTTTAGTTGATGTAGATGTATTGGTCCTTGCTAGTCCTCTCTGCATTGTTTTGCTTGAATCTAACCTAAATTTTGTGGATTGATGTGCTACTTTAGGGCATTCCTTTGGCTTGAAACTGTGAAGTCTGGAGAACATGAAAACTGCACTCCTTTGGCCTAGTTACCACTTGAAATTCTATTGAATTGTTTACAAGATCATTATGCATTCACCAAGAATCACACTCTCCCTCCCTTCCTATCTCACACACACAAACCCATTGGCCCACGCACAAACACATTGTACATGCAAATGAATTAAGAAAATGATTAATTTTAGCTTTAGAAGATCATATAGGTTGGGATAGAACCACAAGATGGAAGATATAGATTCTTGCTCTATTTTCTCCATTTTGGTCTTTTGGAATCTTGAGATGCATTCGCCTTTGGGTTCTCTCATCTTGCTCCTGTTCTATGTAGGTTTTGCTCTGCTTTTGGTTTGGTTTTTTATAGTGATGGAAACAGGGTGCATGTGGTGTTCATGGGGTTCTATGATTTGGAACTTGCATTTTCAGATTTGAGAAGTGATTGGAAGGATGGGGGAGAGGAGCAAGAGTGTAACGCCTCAAATTAATTTTTAGGGGTAAAATCATAAATCAGAAATACAAAATAAATTAAATAAATTAAATAAGGATAAAAATGTTTTTTCGCATTTAAAAGCTCTAGTTATGAATTAGATTTTTTGACTTCTCTATATAGAAACCCTTTTACACGGAGATTAGAGAGATCAGAGAACGTAGGTTGAAGATTTGGGAGCTTAGTGTCACGGACTTAGGCTTTTCCTAAGTTCATATGCAACACTTAGACAACTTAAGCCACTTGATGTTGTTAAGTCAACCTTTCCCACCTGCTTAGTTAGCTAAGCTAGGCAAGTAGGTACATAACTTGGAAGCTAGAATGAGAACCGATGGCAACACTTGAAGAAAGAAAGCTTTGTATTGCTCAAGGAATGCTTTACACGGCTAAAAGCTCTCAACTTGCTTGGTTGGCGGTTGGTTGGTTGGTTGGTTGGTTGGTTGGGTGGTGCCTTGGCCAAATGAGGCCCTCACCCATTTATAGGCACCTTAGGAACTCCCTGGAACCTTGGAGGGTTCCTTACAAATCAAGAATGTTCCATCACTAACCTAGACACTACCTATGTACAAGTATATACATGGAAGACTCTAGAAATCTCTACAACGCTCAAGGACCTTCCATACTTCTCCAAAGCTGTGTAGAACTCTCCACACTTCTATAAGACCTTCCACACACTTCCAAAGCTATGTAGGCTCCTTCAATCTTCTAGAACCTTCCTGCTCCCCTGTATAAACCCAAGTGAGGGAGTCATTTGGAGTAGGTTGTGACATAAGGGTTTAAAGATCAGTTTTCTAGGTAAGATTTTGACCCTTAGATTAATATTTTATATTCCTTTATTAGTTTTGAACAATTTAAAATTCCTTGAAAGATCTCAATCTAGATTAGGGTTTGTTTATTTAATTTTAGATCAAGAATATTAGAAATTTATGAACATAGGTTGATTTATTGATGGAGATAGGAAAATTCTGAATATTCAATTGAGTAGATTTAAAAATAAAATAAAATAAAATATAAAAAAGTAGAAGAAAATAAATTGTAGGTTTGGATGAAAAATAAAATAAAATAAAATATTTCGATTGTGCGAGCTTTAGATTGGAAAAGAAAAGGAAAAAAAAAAGGGTGAATGGCAGTCCAACTTGCAATAGGATGGTTAGATTAAAAAAAAGAGAGGAGAAAACATATGGATTGATTGTAGGGGGTACAAAAAAATAAAATAAAATAAAACAAAATAAAATGTGTGGATGTGTGTGACGCTTGAAGGTGGAGGTTGAAAAGAAAAGAAAAGAAAACAAGAAGGAATGGCTTGTTGGCAAATGTCTTTGGTAGTGGAAAAAGAGAAAAAATTTTAAAAACTGGTGCATTTGGTACCTTAGAGAGAGACAGTGGTGTGTGAAGATTGAAGAGAGAGGAAGTGGTAGATAGAATGTTATAGTATGTTGAAAAGCTTTTCACTCGGGATATTAGAAATCCCGAGATTTTAGGAAGCAGGGATTGCTAATGCAGTCCTGATTTTTAAGGGACTCTGATGCATTTTGAATTTTATTTCCTAATTTATTGCTGATTATTTCCATGATTTTTTTGATCTTTTATTTAACTGGAGATTTCTATTCAAATCTTAGCTTTCTCATTAATTTTTTATTCATTTTTTTTTTCAAATAATTAAAAATGTAGTAGTGTTCTTCTTTTTCTCTTGTACCTTTGCACATGGTATCAGAGCAAAGGTTTTTTTTTTTCATTGAGAGAAAAAGATGGGTGACTTCAAAAAGGCCCTCATTGGGTTAAGCGAGGATGGATCCAAAGAAGGCTCTAACCAGTCCTCTTCATCTGCCCTCACAATTAACCCCATTGCTTCTTTGATCATTCATCTCTCCAAATCACCTCTTATGAACTCAATGGCAGGAACTTTTTTCAATGGTCTGGATCAGTTCAAACGGTTATTTGAGGGAGAGGTAAAATCAGCTTCATAAATGGGATTGTATAGGAACATGCTCTTACAAACCTGAGTTACTCTTCTTGGGACCCAAATAATGCTCTAATAATGGTCTAGCTCATTAACTCAGTGGAGGATCACATTGGTTCACTATATCTGGTACATGACACGAAAAAGGCAATATGGGATAAGGTCCTATTGTCATATTCAGACCTGGAGAACTTAACCCAATAGTGTGAATTAAGTGATCATGCCTGAGATCTCAAACAAGGTAATAAAAGTGTGACTAAGTACTATACATCCTTGACTAAGATTTGGCAAGAATTGGATATTTTCGAACCAACTTATTGGTGTGGAGAATGTGCTGGAAATGATGCAAAGTTAGTGGAAAAGCAACGTACCTATGACTTTCTTATTGGTCTTAATAAAGATCTTGATAAGGTATGTGGCAGGATGCTTGGAACTCACCCCTTACCACTGATTGAAGAAAAATTTGCTGAGGTTTGTTGGGAAGAAAGCAAGCGAAAAAATATGCTAGGCGACTCCACGACTCCTATCCAAACCAAAGCCTCAGCCCTCATTGCCAAAGGCCAAGCTGCCAACCAAAGCTCGAAGCCACAAGGGACCTTTAGAAGAGATACCCGTGCTTACCAGTCTATTACCGAGACCTAGGAACTTAAAAATAGTGACAATATTGGCGGCCTCAACCTGAACAAAGAGCAAATTGAAAAGCTTTGCAAGCTGCTTAGACCTGAGAAAACCACCAGTAACTCTCTTATAGCCTAGAAAAGTAATTTCCTAACAGCCCTTAAATGCTCAAAGAAGGAAAAAGAGCCTTGGATTATTGATTCCGGAGCATTAGATCATATGATAGGTTGTACAAATTTGTTTTCTTCATATACCCCCAGTTTTGGTCAACTCAAAGTGAAAATTGCAGATGGATCATTATCTCTAATTGCAGGGTTTGGAACCGTTAAAATTAACTCTACCCTTGTCCTTAAGTCTGCGTTACATGTTCCAAACTTGTCTTGTAACTTACTTTCTGTGAGTAAGATATTTAAAGATTGTAATTGCTGGGTTGTTTTCTCACAAGATCATTGTGAATTTTAGGACCGAAGTTTGGGGAAGAAGATTGGCAATGCCAGTGAAGATGGGGGACTCTACTACTTTGACGAGGACACTGATGAGTATATACAAGCTCAAACCGTTCGTTGGGAATCAGCTTCTCTCATGAGGAGATATAAAAAAATGTTACGACATTTTAGGTTAGGACATCCTAGTTTCCTTTTTTTTTAAATTTTTATTTGCTTCATTGTTTACAAATAAAGATATTTTTCAATGTGAAGTGTGTTAGTAAGCTAAACATCAGAGAGCCTTTTTTAAACCTGGCCTTATAAAGCTTCTAAATCTTTTGCTCTTGTGCATAGTGATATTTGGGGACCTTCATGGTCTCAAAATCTTTACTCCAAACACTGGTTTATAACTTTCATTGATGATCATACACGAGTGTGTTAGCTTTACTTGCTAAAAGATAAATCTGATGTAGAACAAATTTTCAAAAACTTCCATAATATGGTTAAAACTCAATTCTCTACCCACATTCAAATTCCAAATACAAACAATGGAAAAGAATATTGTAGCCAAATTTTAGTAAGTTACTTAAGTGAAAATGACATCATTCATCAATGTACTTGTTCCAACACCCCTTAACAAAATGGTATTGCTAAAAGAAATAATTGACACCTTTTAGAAGTTGTTAGGTCCATCATGTTTACTACCAACACACCAAAACTTTTCTGGGGTGATGTTGTTCTCATAGCCTGTTACCTTATAAACAAAATGCCTACTAATGTTCTTCATTTCCAAACATCAATCAATGTTTTCTCAAAAAACTTCCCAGAAACCTTAACTATCATTGGTTTCCCATTAAAAATCTTTGGAAGTATTGCCTTTGTCCACAATCATGAGCTTAACCACAACAAACTTGATCCCAAAGCTTTTAAGTGTATTTTCTTAGGATATGGAGCAAACCAAAAAGGGTATAAACGTTACTTCCTTGAAAAGAGAATTATTTGTCACAATGGATGTTACCTTTTCGAAAATACACCTTTTTATCCCAAAAATTCCCTTCAAGTGGAGAATGAGAGTGAAGGTAATTTCTGGAAATGTTCTTCCGACATACTCCATCCAACTTTACTAGTTACATCTAGCCTTACTCCACCAAATTCTTCCTCTCTTAACGTCCCTGCAATTGACCATAATCTCAACTTGGAAAATGGAAACAATTATGAAAGAAATAGTGAAAATGGGGTGCCTAATTTGGATGTTCAACAAGAACCCTAACAACAGATTCCTGAGCTTCGTGTCTAGACTCGTCAGGGAAATCAACGAAGAGAAGAAGACCTAGTACCTCCTACGACTTGTCATGACTCAGACTTAGACTTAGGTAATTCACAAGTTCCTTTGCCTGCTATTAATACTGATGATTTGCCTATTGCCTTAAGGAAAGGTATTCATTCCTGTACACAACATCCCATAACTCGAGTTGTAAAATATGATCATCTATGCTGTTTTATGAAAGCTTTGGTATCTAATCTAGCTGAGGTTGAGATGCCCAAGACAATTGAAGAAGCACTTTTGAAGAAAGAATGGAAAAATACAGTAGAAGAAGAAATGAAGGCCTTGGAGAAAAATGGAACTTGGGAGGTTGTTTCAAAACCTAGAGATGTTATTCCAGTCGGAAGTAAATGGGTATTCACTGTAAAATACAAACTAGATGGGTCTATTGAAAGATATAAGGCACAATTGGTCGCATAGGGATTCACTCAAACCTATGAGATAGACTATTGGGAGACATTTGCTTTAGTTGCTAAATTCAACACAGTCAGAGTTCTTCTCTCGCTAGTAGCCAATTTGGATTGACCTCTCCAACAACTTGACATAAGTTTTTCTGAATGGGGACCTATCTGAAGAAGTGTACATGGACCTTCCTCTTGGATTTAAGGGGTACAGGAACTATGAACCAAGTGTGCAAACTAAAGAAGTCCCTCTATGGACTCAAACAGTTTCCACGGGCTTTGTTTGAAAGATTCACGAAAGTAGTAAAAAACTAGGGTATAAACGAAGCTCATTCAGACCATGCACTTTTTTATAAACATAAGGATGGTAAATCAACTATACTATTATGTATGTTGATGAGATTATCTTAACTGGTGACAATATTTTAGAATTGGCTTGTTTAAAGAAGAGGTTAGCAGAAGAATTTGAAATTAAAGATTTAGGCCCACTAAGGTACTTCTTGGGTATGGAGATTGCAAGGAACAAATATGGTATTTTTGTATAACAAAGGAAATATGTTCTTGATCTATTAAAGGAAATTGGTTTACTTGGATGCAAGCCAGTTGACACTCCTGCTGATTGCAATGCCAAAATAACTGACTAGAACACTAGTGCTCCAATAGACAAGGGTAGATATCAAAGACTTGTCTTAGCCCACACACGACCGGATATAGCCTTTGTCGTCAATTCGGTAAGCCAGTTTATGCACGCCCCGTATGAGGAACATCTTGAGGATGTCATGAGAATTTTTAAGCATCTAAAAGGAAGTCCAGGGAGAGGTCTTCTCTTTAAGAAGGGGTAGTCCCATGAGATTGAGGCTTATATTGACGCAAATTGGGTAGATTCGGAAGTTGATAAAGGATCTACTTCGGGGTATTGTTCTTATTGTTTAGGGCAATTTAGTGATGTGGAGAAATAAAAAGCAAAATGTTGTGGCCAAAAGCAATGCAAAAGCTGAGCGTAGATCCTTGGCTAATGGGATTAGTGAACTAATATGACTTAAGCTACTACTCAAGGAGTTGTAGATGTCAACCAAAAGTCCAATGAGATTATACTGTAACAATAAGACAATAATTAGTATGGTTCACAATCCTATTCATCATGATCAGACAAAGCATGTAGAGGTTGATCGACACTTCATTAGAGAAAAGATTGAAAGTGGTGAAATTTGCATTCCTCATGTCTCTTCCTCAGAGCAAACAACAGATATTCCAACCAAGGGATTACAATGACCTTTTTTTTTTTAGAAGATGTTGAATAAGCTGGGATTGTTCGATGTCTACAATCTAGTGTGGGGGGGAGTGTTGAAAAGCTTTTCCCTTGGGATATCAGAAATCCCAAGATTTTAGGAAGCAACTAGACTGCTAATACAATCTAGTGTGGGGATGTTTGATGTCTACAATCCAATGTGGGGGGAGTGTTGAAAAGCTTTTCCCTTAGGATATTAGAAATTCCAAGATTTTAGGAAGCAGTTAGACTGCTAATGCAGTCCTGATTTTTAGGGGATAAAATATGATCCCATATTGAATTTTATTTGCTAATTTATTGTTGATTATTTCCATGATTTTTTGATTTGTTATTTGACTGGAGATTTCTATTTAAATCTTAGCTTTCTTTGTATTTTTTATTTTTTTGTATAATAAAATTATTAGGAGTTTTTTTTTTTTTTTTTTTCTCTTTGGTACCTTTGCACATGGTATTCTTGCACTTTATACAAAATAAACAATAAAATAAAGGGTATGAAGAATTTGGTGATTGGGAGACTAAGGGGGGTCATCATGGAGCGTGGAAGAGGTTTTTCCAGGTGGGTCAGGTTTGAGGAGTTTAGTTTAGGTTGCCTTCTGGTAGGGGTGGAAGCTGCTTGTAGAGATGTTGGGTTGTCGAGGTGGA
This sequence comes from Vitis riparia, assembly GCF_004353265.1. Lineage (NCBI taxonomy): Eukaryota > Viridiplantae > Streptophyta > Magnoliopsida > Vitales > Vitaceae > Vitis > Vitis riparia. The sequence continues at coordinate 20,982,123 of NC_048449.1, read as the reverse complement.
GTAAAGGGTGGAAGGAGGGAGGAAGGATATTCATGCTGAAATGTTGGGAGAATAGGGTTGGGAGGTTCTTATTCTGCAAGGTGGTCATGGCAGAATCAAAGAGTTTCTCTCTGGTTTTCTCGGAAGGAAAAGGAAACCATGGGGGTTGGTTCATTTTGCTGAGAAATTACGGTCGCTTGGGGTTGTTCCTTTTTTTCGAGGAAAATGTGGATCCTTTGGTTGAGAATAGGGGCAATTGGGAGGCTGGAAGTGGGAAGGCAGAAAGTGGGAGCATGTCTTATGCGAGTGTAGTAAGAAAGAATGAGGGATTGGCGAAGGAGACTGCTTAGCTCTAGATTAGAGAGGGAGTCGTCCAAGACAGAGATGAGAAACTTAGGAGATGCCTGGTTAGGAAGTTTGGTGAGGGACCCTTTTCGATCTCAGAGATTCAGGCAATGAAAATGTGGGCAAAAGGTACATGGCAATTGAGATATGGGTTGCAGGTGTCTGTTTTTGGGGGGTCTTTAATTTTGTTTGAGTTTGAGGATCGAATGGAGGTAGAAAGGGTGTTGGCTAGAGGTTCTAGGAGGTTCAGGGAGAGACTTCTTAGTTTGGAAAGATGGCGACATGAGATTGGGTGTGAGGTGAAGGAGGGGTCTTGCAAGGAGGCGTGGGTGAGAGTGTTGGGTCTTCCTTTGCATTTGTGGAGCCATGAAGTCTTTATTAAAGTTGGGGATTGTTGTGGAGGTTTCGTCACAATGGATGAAGGCTCTGTGAACTCATTTCAATTGCAGTGGGCTAGTGAGGTTGAATGGGAGAAGTCTACCCACTTCATTGCAGCTAGTGGTCGGGTCTTCGAGCTATTCGATCCAGTTGTGGTGGGAAGTTCCCCGAAATTTTCCATGGTTGTTCCGAGAAGTTGCAACAATGGGTCTCCAAAGTTGAAGGTCAGGGATGACGACGGTGGTGGATCACATGCGGGTATAGGCATGGAGAAAGAAATATTTATGTTGCAGTCTGGTAGGGAAGGCGTGTTGAACTTTGGAGGGAAGAGTGGCCGTTTTGGCGAAAGTTTGGATTGCTGTGTTCAAAAAGTTATTGTAGGTGGGGAAGATTTTGGAGGCGGTGGCAGGGGGAGTTCAGTTGGCAGGAGGAACTGTTTGGAGGAGATCGTGGGCTCAGAGGGGGAAAGTGGGCCGATGTGGGAAGATTGGGAACAGAGAAGTGTTTGGAAATATCATTGCTAGAAAAGAATCAGCCTTAAAGTAGATTGTGTTTTGGGATTCTGTAGAAGGGGACAGAGTGTTGTCTGCAAAAGAGCAAAATCTCAGAAAGCAAGCTTTGGAGGAGTATAAGAAGCGGGTGATAATGGAAGAGACCTCTTGGAGGCAAAAGTTTAGAGAGTTATGGCTGAGGGAGGGAGATAGAAATACTGGCTTTTTCCGCAAAATGGCCAATGCGCGTAAGAGGGTCAATTCCTTGGTGAGGATCAAGATAAATGGGTCTTGGGTAATAGAAGAATGTGACATCATAGATGGAGTGGTTCAGGTTTTCCACTCTCTTTTGTTAGAAATAGAGGAGTGGAGGCCCAGATGTAATGGGCTGCAGGTTGAGGCCCTTGAAGGGGAAGATGCAGCAATGTTAGAGGCTCCCTTCTCTGAGGAAGAGGTTTTTGGTGCTCTCTCGGACCTCAATGGAGATAAAGCTTCTGGTCCTAATGGTTTCTTAATGGCGTTTTGACAATTCAGCTAGAGTTTTCTGAAGGAGGAAGTTATGGAGTTCTTTAAGGATTTTCATGATCGGGGCAGGTTCGTCAAGAGCATTAATGCCTCTTTTCTGGTTTTAATTCCTAAGAAAGGGGGAGCTGAAGATCTCAAGGACTTTAGGCCTATAAGCTTGGTGGGCAGTTTTTACAAGTTAGCAAAGACGCTAGCTAATAGGCTTAAAAAGGTGATGGGTAAGATAGTGTCTAAGTCCCAAAATGCTTTTGTGGAGGGAAGGCAAATCCTGGATGCCTCGCTGATTGTGAATGAGGCTATTGATTCGATGCAGAGAAGCGGGGGTGGTGGCATCCTTTGTAAGCTAGATATTTAGGAGGCGTACGACCATGTAAATTGGAGTTTTCTTCTTTGGTTGTTGGAAAGGATGGGATTTGGAGCTAAGTGGATTAGTTGGATCCAGTGGTGTATTGGTACTGTCAATTACTCCGTCCTTATTAATGGAACCCCCTCCGGTTTCTTCCAAAGTTCTCGGGGCTTGAGACAGGGGGATCCTTTATCCCCTTACCTTTTCGTGATTGTCTTGCAGGCTCTCAATTGCTTGTTGAAGAGAGTGAGGGAGGGAGGGTTTTTTCCGGGGTGGCAGATCAGTGGTAGAGGAGGCGCAGGAGTAGAGATCACTCACTTGCTGTTCGTAGATGACACGTTAGTATTCTGTGAGCCTTCTCTTGATCAGGTGTCTTACTTGAGTTGGACTCTTATGTGATTTGAAGCCATGTCGGGGTTGAAGGTGAATTTGGACAAAAGTGAGATCATCTCAATGGGGAGAGTGGAGAATGTAGAGGATTTGGCTCTTAAGTTTGGTTCCAAGGTGAGCACGCTCCCATCTTCTAACTTGGGTCTTCCTTTGGGTGCTCGTTTCAAGGAGTTGGCAGTTTGGGATGGGGTTGAGGAGAGGTTCAGGAAGAGACTTTCCTTTTGGAAAAGGTAGTATATCTCCAAAAGGGGCAAACTAGCTTTGATCCGGAGCACTCTGTCTAGTATGCCTATCTACTGTATGTCCTTGTTTTATATGCCAAGGAGTGTGAGTTTGAGATTGGAGCAGATCCAAAGGGATTTTCTTTGGGGTGGTGGGGCCCTGGAGAGGAAGCCCCATTTAGTAGATTGGTCTATTGTTTGCTCAGATAAACAAAAGGGTGGTTTGGGTGTGAGGAATTTGACGTTGTTGAATAGGCCTCTCTTATGTAAGTGGAGTTGGTGTTTTGCGGTGGAGAGAGAAGCTTTGTGGAGGCAAGTTATTTGTGCGAAGTATGGGTAAGATGAGGGTGGATGGAGGTCTTGTATTGTGAGAGGCAGTTTTGGGGTTGGTTTGTGGAAAGCGATTGGGAGAGTTTGGGATGAGATAGGCGACAATATGGTTTATTCTGTGGGGAATGGTAGGAGGGTTAGATTTTGGAAGGACAAGTGGTGTGGAGACGATCCTTTGTGTATTTCTTTTCCCTCTTTATTTGCTATATCCTTGGCTAAGGAGGCTTGGGTGGAGGATGTGTGGTGCCATTTTGGAGAGGGAGTATGGGCTCCTGGGTTCTCTCAGCGGCTTAATGATTGGGAAGTGTTCGATGTGAAGCATTTTTTCTTGAGGTTGCAAGGGAGGAGGGTTTATAGTGATGTGGAAGATCAAGTAGTTTGGACAAAGGCAAAGGACGGAAGATTTTCTGTCAAGTCTCTCTATAAGGCTTTGGAATCGAAAGACTAGGGGATTTTCCTGCAAGAGTTATTTGGTACTCTTTGGAGCCTTCGAGGGTGAGTTTTTTTGCTTGGGAGGCTAGGTGGAAAAAGGTCTTAACCTTGGATCGTATTCAGAGGAGAGGGTTATCTTTGGCTAATAGATGTTATTTGTGCTAGTAAGAGGAAAAGTCTATTGATCACATCATCTTGCATTGTGTGCTGGCAAGAAGTTTATGGAACTTACTTTTTTCCCTTTTTGGGGTTTCGTGGGTGCTCCCTTATTCAATTAAAGAGGCGTTATTGGGGTGGCTTGGGCCTTGTGTGGGAAAGGAGAGGAAGAAAATGTGGTTTTCAGCTCCCTTGTGTCTTTTTTGGATTGTTTGGAAGGAAAGAAATAGTAGGATTTTTGAAAATGAGGAGCATTCGGTTCAAGGGTGTAAATCATTGTTCCTTTGTAATCTTTGGGCATGGACTAAGGGTTTTTTCTTTTTTTTTTTACTCCAGCCCTCTTTCCTTTGTGGTTTTTGTAGATTGGTTAGACTTTGGTTAAGGGGTGGCTTGGGCCTTGTGTGGGAAAGGAGAGGAAGAAAATGTGGTTTTCAGCTCCCTTGTGTCTTATTTGGATTGTTTGGAAGGAAAGAAATAGTAGGGTTTTTGAAAATGAGGAGCATTCGGTTCAAGGGTGTAAATCATTGTTCCTTTGTAATCTTTGGGCATGGACTAAGGGTTTTTTTTTTTTTTACTCCAGCCCTCTTTCCTTTGTGGTTTTTGTAGATTGGTTAGACTTTGGTTAAGGGATTCTTTTTTCTCTTTCTTGTATGTATACAACCTGTATACTTTGGGGTGCATCCTTGATGTGCCTTTTTCTTTTTAATATATTGTTTTTTATTCATAAAAAAAACAAAAGAATTTGGTGAAATACAAATAATTTGCACATAGCATTCTTGCACTTCATACGGAATAAACAATAAATAAAGGGTATGAAGAATTTGATGAAATACAAATAGATAGATAGAATACACTTTTAGGAGTTTAATAGAAAGAATACACATCTTGTGATCAAAGGGATTCATTGTAATTGAGTTAGGAAAGTTCCTAATTTAGATGCTAGGATTTTTTTGTATATATATATATATATGTGAGTCTCTATATAGAAAAGAATTAAGGAAAATGATTTTTTACCTTATATTCCTTTCATCGCTCTTCTACATGGTATCAGAGCTTTAGGCTCGTAAATCTGGGAAGAGAAGATTTTTTTTTTAGGCCTTCATTGTTAAGTTGAAGACTAGAATCGACCTTCATTGTCGATCTTAAATTTCCTCTTGTCTGAATTAAGCCATTGTAGCAAATCGAATTGTGAACATAGCACCAAAGTAGTTATCATCACCAAACCATCGCATCACACCCTCTCCAGATCGCGAAGTCATCGCGAAACAGAAGATCGTGTCATCATCTTCGTCTTTGCCAATGGTAACAACCCTTGTTCTCATGCTCTCTGTCCTTCATCGCCAGGGAGTGTGTCGTAAAAAACAATAGGATCGCGTCCTCTGTCATTCACCATCAAGGAGATCACGCCACCAGCAAGATTGTAAGCTCCAAAGCTCCAACATAACCACCACCAACGAAATTCCACCATCATCAGTGCCCTTGTTCTCACCCTTTGCTAGCGGCTTTGTCTTTGCCTTGCATTTGTCATTGCCCTTAGATCTCATTGTCGTCGCACTAGGATCTTGACATCGCTGTTGGCTTCGCCTCTACCTCACGACAACACCTTTGATTGTCAGCGAGGGCTTCAATACGAGTATTTAAAGTTTGGCTATTGTACTAGTTAAGTGTTTAGGTTTGGTTATTTAAGCCTTAAAGTAAAGAAAGAAAAAAAAAAAAAAATCACAGGCATTAGAAACTACCATTGTCACTGCTCAATCTAAAGGGTGATTACTAGTCACAACACCAGAGAATTGTAGAATATTGAAGCAACATATAGGCTTAGTGGGAAGAATTATTTAAAATGGTTGTAACTTGTTCTTACCTTTCTGAAGGGAAAAGGGAAATTAAGTCGTCTCTTGGGAATGGGACTAAGAAGAGGAGACCCTCAGTTTGATGCTTGGGATGAGTATGACTCAATGATTATGACATGGTTATGGAACTCAATGACGCCTGAAATTAGTGACACTTGGATGCTCTTGACAACCGCTAAAGACATCTGGGATGCAGTTCACAAGACATACTTAGGCACTAGATGCAACACAAGTGTGTGAATTAAAGTCAAGATCGGAGCAGCGAAATAGGGAAACAAGACAACCACAAAGTATTCCAATATGTTGAAAAACCTATGGCAATATGGATGCATTAAGACAAAATGTCCTGAGGATGTAGCTATCTTGAAGAATTATATCGAAGAAGATTGAGTCTATGATTTCTTAGTTGGTCTCAATACTGAGTTTGACCAAGTTAGAGTTCAAATTCCAAGCAAAAAGCTTCCAACTTTGAATGAGACTATCTCTATTATCCAAGTAGAAGAAAGCAGGAGTTCATGCTTGAACCTCAGAATAAGGAAGACTCGACTATGGTTGCTAACAAAGGGAGTGATCAGAAGGCTAGCACTATCGATAACAAAAAGACCAATTGATCAAGAGCTTCAAACTGTGATAATAGGGAGAACTTATGGGGCACTTATTGCCAAGAGCCTAAACATACATGGGAGAATTGTTGAAACTTCATGGTAAGCCAACCACATCTAGCAAAGAGTGGGGTTTAAATGGGGGGTAGTAAAGGGATAATGGGCAAGCAAACTCGTCTTCTATTTAGCCAGTTGAAGAAAAATCCCTAGAACAAAGTGAATTAAATTAGGAGGAGATTGAAAAATTGAGAGATTTGTTTGGAACTCTTGAGAAACCTTTAAGAAATCTTCAAGTACCTACTCACTGGCATTGTCGAGTAAGTTTCTTATTTCCATTGGATTAAAAGCCTTAGATGAAACCTTTGCCAATTCTTGGGTTTTAGATTCGAGTACCATAGATCACATGACTCATTCATCACACTAATTTAACAACTATAACCCTTGTCCAAACAATAGGAAAATAGCCACAGTAGATGGTTCATTAACCATTGTCGTAGGTGTAGTAGATGTCCAAATTAGTCCTACACTCACACTTAGAAATGTGCTTCATGTTCCCAAGTTGTCTACTAATCTTGTCTCTATATGAAAGCTTACACAAGATTTAGGTTGCAATGTGACTTTTTACACTACTCATTGTGTATTTTAGGAGTAGGACTTGGGGAAGATGATTGGACTTGCTAAGGAATGGAACAAGTTATACTACTTTGAGACATCAAGTGAGTCATCCGTATTTTTTCGTTCTGAGCACCACCTTGTCAATAAAGAAAAAATCTAGCTTCATTATCATAGATTTGGACATCCATTATTTAGAACTCTTAAGATTGTGTTTTATTCTTTATTTAGGAAATTAAATATTGAGAGTTTCCATTGTGATGTATGTGAACTTTTCAAATATAAACGTTCAACCTTCCCCACCAATAATAATAAAAGAAGTTCAAAGTCTTTACTTGATAACTTGATAAATTGATGAATAAATATTCACATATATTTCAAGGGTATTTATACAAAGTACACAAGGCTATTTTAGGATAGCCAACTATACAAAATAATTGACAACTATATAGAATAAATCATAACTCACAATTGGTTGTACACAACTGTACATCATAGTTGTATCTACAACTATATACACAGCTGTACATAGTTGTATGAACATCTATATGCAATTGACGTTCCCTCCCAAGTTGGTGCATAGATATCATACATGCCCAACTTGGATAATGATGCATAGAATGGACCACTAGTAACAGTGTGGGTCATCATATTCCCTAACTGATCCGCACTCTTGATATAGGGAACCTTTATCATGCCTTAATGTAGCTATTGTTAAGTTCAATCATGATGTACCGAATTATTTGCAATCTCAATAGTTGTCGTGTTATCACAAAAGAGCACCATAGGTTTCTTGGGACCAAACTCGAGCTCGCTTAAGAGAATTCTTAACTAAGTTCCATAGTTGCATGATGGAGAGCACGGTATTTAGCTTTTGCACTGGACTATGAAACCACATTTTGTTTCTTACTCCTCCAAGTCACCAAATTTCCTCTTACAAATAACACATACCCTGAGGTAGACTTTCTATCCAATCTAGATCAGGCAAAGTTAGAGTTTGTGTAACCCTTAATATTTAGATGTTCGTGTCTGGAGAACATAATACCTTTGCCTGGAGAGGACTTCAGATGGGCTAGGATACGATTTATTGCATTCATGTGTCGGTCACTCGGATTATGCATGAATTGACTTACAACCACTAACTGCATATGACAAGTAAAGTCTAGTGTCGGTCAAATAGATTAATTTCCTCACTAGTCTTTAATATCTTTCTTTGTTTGTTGGAATTTGATCAAGGTAGATGTTCAAACCATGATTTATCTTAATGAGAGTATCTATAGGTTCACAAGTGGAGTTACTAGTTTCATCCAAGACATCTAATGTTTACTTCCATTGTGAAAGGAAAAGTCCTTAACACCTCAATTTCCAAGAAGTATTTTAGAGCACCCAAGTCCTTCATTTCAAATTCCTTGGTCAGATAGCTTCGAGACTTCTCTATTTTTGTAGAGTTGCTACCTATAGCAATCATGTCATTAACGTAAACAATAAGCAAAGTAATGTCATCACCATCTCTCTTATAAAACAGAGTGTGGTCTGCCATTGCTTGTTTAAAACCATACTCTTTCATCGAGTAGCTCAATCTGCCAAACCATGCCCTTGGTGACTGCTTCAATCCATACAAAAGCCTTTTTTAGTTTGCATACCTTGCCTCCTTTTGCTGTAAACCTCAGAGGGGGGTCCATCTACACCTCTTCTATCAGATCCCCATGGAGAAATGCATTGTTTACATCAAATTGTCTCAATGGCTAGCCTAGATTGACCGCAAGAGAGAGTATGACTAGTCATATGATCAATGACCCCTGAAGTGTCAGCTAGGCAGTAGTGAAAATTCTCTGCTTTGGCTTTAATACCAACTTGATAACTTGATAAATTGCTGAATGAATGTTCTCATATATTTCAATGGTATATAGATAGAGTACATAAGGTTATTTTAGGATAACCAACTATACAAAATAATTGACAACTATACAGAATAAACCACAACTCCCAATTAGTTGTACACAACTGTACATAGATGTACGAACAACAATACACAACTGACTAGTTCCTTCTTTATTTAGGAAATTAGATGTTGAGAGTTTCTATTGTGATGTATGTGAACTTGCTAAATACAAGCGTTCAACTTTCCCCACCAATAATAATAAAGAAGTTCAAAACCCTTTCATCTAATTCATAGTGATAGTTAGGGCCCTTCCCCTATTCCTAATATATGTGAGGCTGTTGGAAAACCGAAACTGATACGGAAAGAAATAACTTTGTAAAGTTGTAAATTAGCTATTAGTTGTCAATCTTTGTATTTTTAGGAAAGTAATTGTTAGGAGTAATTCTTGCCCTTTAATCAGTGATTTAGTTTCCTGATTTGAAGGATTTGCATATGCTATAAATTCTATAAAATACTAATCTCAATGAAAGAAAATTATTCCCGTGAAACCCTATTTTTTTAAGTTGGTATCAAAGCTAACAATTTGCTTGCCGAAACCCTCCTTCTTCCTCTCTTTCAATCCCTGTTCTCTCTGAAACCATGTCGGATATTTCAAACGAGTCCACTACTGTTCCTCAACCCTCTCTGAACATACTCAGCATCCTTCATTATTCAAATATGTTATGTTCTTCTCTACTTTGCTTGATGGAGTCGGAAGAAAAGCATGGAAGCATGCTGAGCTGTTCCTCTAACATCATCAGGAAACATAGCTTCAATGCTAATTGAGCGAAAAAAACTGATTCCTTCCTAGAACTCTATATTCGACTTATATCATGACCAAACACAAAAGTTGTTGCCTAGTTGATTGCAACATATAACCGGTTCCTCCAGCTTAAAGCACGCGTGAGATATGTTGATCGCCAAATAATCCAACTTGTAAATCCTGCTAGATATAAACCTTTGCCCTCCTTGCCTTGCCTAATGTCACGGACTTAGTCGTTTTCTAAGCTCGTGCGGCACTTAGACAAGTAAAGGCGCTTGATCTTGCTAAGTCAGCCTGACTCCCAATGCTTAGCTCGCTAGGCTAAGGTGCTCAGGACTCGGAAGCTTAGAAGGCGTAGTAGGCAACTCTTTAAAGAATAGAAGCTTTTATTACTCAAGGAAGCCTTTACAAGTGCTTTGAGAGCTTACTTGCTTGGTTAGGAAGTGATTTGGGTGATGCCTTGGTCAAATGAGACCCTCACCTAGTTATAGGCACCAATGGAACTCTCTAGAACCTTGGAGGGTTCCTTACAAATCAAGAATATTCTAGAACTCCCTACACTAATCTATGTACAACCCTATGTACAAGAATATACAAGAGATCTCTAGAACTCTCTAGAAAGCCTTGGACTCCTCTCATGCCTTCCATCATAGTGTAGAGATGTGTGGACATCTCTAGGTATCTCTAGAACCTTCCACACTCTTCCCACCAATGGCTTAGTGTAGATGGCTCCAGGAGTCTCCAGAAGCTTCCCTCCTTCTATATAAGCCCATGGGGAGGGTCATTTGAAGCATCCTATGACACTAAGGTCCACAAGAGCCTTGTATCTGCCAAGGAATGCCATGCTTCCCAAATGCTTATAAATAAAGGGCTCTCCAAATTCCTTGTCTCTTGCTTTGTTTGCATACCCTCCACCAGCTTTGCCAATCCTGTTCAATTGTTTTGCTATATACTTCCCTTGTCTCTCTGCAACCTGTGCCAGAGCTGGAAGAACTGGTTTGCCGGTACTTTCAAGGAACCCACTGCAGTCACCTATTGCAAAAATGTCCTGTGCAGAAGGAACACGTAGCCACTCATCGATGCCAATCCTTCCACCAGGAGATTTTGGGACCTCTATAGACTTCACAAAAGAAGAGGGACCAACACGTGTAGACCATACCAACAGCCCATATGGAACCTCCGTCCCATTATTTAGAATTATTTTGTCAACTTTAACATCCTTAACAATCCCACGAACAAGACGAACTCCTGACTTAGTCAACTGCCTAGTAGCATAGTGCTGAAGGCGATCATCAAAGGAAGACAATATCTCATTTGCCTCAATCAAAGTAACATGGATGTAATTTTTCACATGGGCATATCTTTGATGAACGTTCCTCATGATAAAATCACTAAGTTCACCACTGAACTCAACTCCTATTGGACCACCTCCCACAACAACACAGTGTAGGAGCCTCTACTTCTCTGCTTCCGAAATTCCAGGCACATCAGACAACATCAAGTTTAGGAGCAGCTTCCTCTTAATTTCTTGAGCATGATGGACTTCACGAAGAAAAAAGGCATATTCTTCCACACCATGAATTCCAAATGTTAAGGGCACTGAACCCGAACCAATAATCAACTCATCATATGAGATCTCAAAGTCCCATGGCTCCAGGACATTTGCTCCATTAGTTAGAGTCTGGCAGTGTACCACATGGTTATCGAGATCAACCCGATTACAATTAGCAAGAAAGAAGTAGGACCCAGTTTCCCTTGAAATCAACGGCTGGATCTGCGCAATGGGTTCAGCCACGAACTGGAACTCAAGAGTCCTAACACAAGTAGAAGCCAAGAGATGAGTGAAGACCATGTGGTTCCTTGGCGACACGCACACCACATCATAGATGTTGGTGTCCAAACCCTTCATGGCCCTGCACCCAGCCCACCCAGACCCCAACACCACCACCCTTGGCTTCTCTTTTGACGAGGTGGGTCCGAGCCCAGAGCTCAGCACATGGCGGGTGGGCTCCGAATTTGGCTGAGAACTGAACTGTAAGATGGAGACGAAGTGGGTGTTTGGAAATGGGGTTATGGCGGTTCTGGATCGGAGTGAAGATTTCAGAGATGATAATTAGACGAGATTTCTAAACCAGGCCATGGTCGTTCACTCGTTCCTAGAGGCTAGAGGTTCCTGCTCATGCATCACCCATGCTGGTGGTGAGATTTGTGGGGATTTTTTACTCGGAGGCAAGTCAGCTTCGCTATCAGCAGTCTTGCAGGTTGAGACGGTTACAGTGAAACCTTAAATTCTAAGCCAAGCTTTCTCTCTTCTTCATAAATCTAGGTTTAAGGCTTGCTCTCTCTCTCGCTCTCTCTCTCTCTTTAGTTTTTTCCTCTCTTCATCAATCTGAGCTTGGGATTTCCACTTTATTAACTCAAATCCAGAGCCCTTCTGTTTTTTCTCTCTTGGGTAAAGGATTATTGCTTCTCAATTTCTCTCAGATGTTGCAAAAATCATCCGTCGGCTACGGTATACTTCCCAACTCCTCCACCACCGTTCCATCGTCTTTAGCCTCCGAACAGTTCACCTTCATCTCACGCGCCACCCAATGGACCCAAACCCTAATGGCCACAAGACGCCCATGGCAGGAGTTCTTGGACTACTTAGCACTTTCCCGTCCCTACAACTACAGCGATGCAATGGCTCGAATCAAGAGAAATGTCAACTACTTCCGCGTGAACTACGCGATGGTAATGCTTTTCAAACTATTTGTGAGCCTTTTGTGGCACCCAACATCCATGATTGTCTTCTTGATAATCTTCTTTGCCTGGTTCTTTTTGTACTTCCAGGACAACCCTATAGTGTTGTTTGACCAAACAATCGATGATCGTGTTGTGTTGGTACTACTGGGATTGATTACAGTTGTGGCATTGGTGCTTACTGATGTGGGTTTGAGCGTTTTAGTTTCTATAATAATTGGGGTTGCGGTGGTTGGGCTACATGCTGCGTTGAGGGGGTATAGAAGACTTGTTTCTGAATGAGGAGGAAGTGGCAGGAGGAGGGTTGCTCTCGGTTGGGGGTGGTCAACAGTTGCAGCCAACCAATTATACTCGGGTTTGTATGGGACGAGGACGTTGTGTTTGCATGAGGGGTGTTTGTGATATCCCACATTGGATAGGGGAGAAAGTTCCCGACGCTATATATGTAGAGAGTCCTCTTAGCTGTGAGGGCCTTTTTGGGTTCAAAGCGGACAATATCTACACGGTTGGGAGCGGGTTGTTACAAATGGTATCAGAAAGATCCCTGACCCCGATGTGGGGGTTTGTTTGGCCCCGTAAGGGGTATTTGTTTGTTTGACCCTGCAATCCCATAGGACGAGGAAGTTGTATCTGTATGGGGGGGGGGGGGTGTTTGTGATGTCCCACATCAGATAGGGGAGAATGTTCCTGATGCTATATATGTAGAGGCTCCTCTTAACCAAGTAGACCCTTTTTAAAGCCGCGAGGGAACAACCCACTCCCAACCGTGTAGATATTGTTCGCTTTAAGCCCAAAGGGACCCTCGTGACTTTAAAACGCGTCTACTTGGTTAAGAGGAGCCTCTACATATATAGCGACCGGAACATTCTCCTATATCCGATGTGGGACATCACAAACACCCCCCCATACAGACACAACGTCCTCGTTGTATCCCATGGGATCGTGGGGCTAAACAGACAAACACCCCTTACGAGGCCAATCAAACCCCCACACCGGGTCGGGGATTGGCTCTGATACCATTTGTAACGACCTGCTCCCAACCGTGTAGATATTGTCCGCTTGGGGCTCAAAGGAGCCCTCACGACTATAAAACGCGTCTACTTGGTTAAGAGGAGCCTCTACATATATAGTGTCAGAAACATTCTCCCCGATTCGATGTGGGATATCACAAACACCCCCTCATAAAGACACAACGTCCTCGTTGTGTCCCATGGGATTGTGGGGTCAAACAGATAAACACCCCTTACGGGGCCAAATAAACCCCCACATCGGGTCGGGGATCGGCTCTGATACCATTTGTAACGACCCGCTCCCAACCGTGTAGATATTGTCCGCTTTGGACCTAAAGGGGTTCTCACAGCTTTAAAACGCGTCTACTTGGTTAAGAGGAGCCTCTACATATATAGCGCTAGGAACTTTTTCCCCTCATGGGATTGCGGGGTCAAACAGACAAACACCTCCTACAAGGCCAAACAAACCCCCACACCGAGGTAGGGGATCAAGTCTAATACCATTTGTAAGACCTCAGACGCTACCAACGCTCCTAAAAGCAATTGCTGTTAGAACAAATGCATATCCTAACATTATAGTGCATTTACCCAAGCGTCCACGACGAACATAAGGGGAATTGATGGACCCGGTCAAGCCTCCGATATGCCAACAATCTCCCCCCAGCGATACCCCTGGGGTTCGAACCCATGACCTCACTAGGATTCTTGAGGGAATATTGGTTAGCCTGCGTATTTCTAAGATAAGGTTTTCATTTTACATCCATGTTCCTTTTTACTTTGATTCCATTTGCAAATATTGATATTCGTTGGGATGATTGGAGTGGCTGTTAAAGACCACATGATGTTGTTGATTTTGTGTTCTTCATAGATTGCTTGTAGTTTTTGGACCCATAACCAGCGCACAACTCGCCTCTGAAGAATTTGGGAAGAATTTTACAAGGGAGGGCACTCAGTCTTGAAGAGGGATCAAGAAAGACTTTCAGTGAGGCAATCAAATCAAGACACTGCATATATAACGCACCACGGAAAAATGATTGGGCCTAACTTCATGGAATGAGAAGTTTTATAGAGGAGAACAAGGCCGGTAATGGGGTGGTTGTTCTCATGGCTCGTCTTACACCCGAAGCCAAGATGCTTGTTGTCACACCCTTGGTTATCTCACTTAATTTTTCACGAGTGTGCGGTGCTAAGGACCCTTCCTTAGCCAACCTTCCCTTCCCAACGTTTAGAAGAACAGAGTAGAATACAGAAATCACAAAGCAACAGGGACACACGAGGTTCCAGGAAAATCTTTTCCCAACTTGTATTAATCACTCTTACAAGACAAAATTGCTTCTTGAACCAGAGTACAATGCACTCACCCAAGGCATACGAGAAGGAACCCTTTCCCCAACTCTCACTCTCTGTTTCAAGTCTGCAGGAGCCCTATTTAAATGACTCATCTGCAGTTACAAATTTGAATTCCCTCAATTCAAATCTTGGAGCCAACTAGGTGGTCATGCAATTGGCCAGAATTGCCCTCAACTGCCCTGCATAACCACCCACCACCCCAGATAGTGGGCTGCACATGCCACCCACTTGCACCAGCCATCATCCTCAGCCAACTGCAGGTCAATGACGGCTTGACTTGGTCACTGGTTGTCTGAGCTAGCTGCCACTTGCTAGCTGCACTGCCTTCTCCTTCAGGTCTTGCTCGCCAAGCTGCTGGTGAGTCCCCCTAACAAGCCGACCCCTCCCCCTCAAGGTGCCTCTTGTGACCGGGTGCCCATCAGCATGTCTTTGATCAAGCCCTCTGAGCCAGGCAGCGTGCACCACCCATCTGACCAAGCGTTTGGTGCATCAGTGCGCCTTCCTCACACTGATGTCTGAGCCCGTGTCATGTCTAGGTGCCCATGGCTTGGGCTTGTTGCTTGCTTCCCAGCAACGAGCCATGGCATTGCGCCCATGGCCAATCCTTCTTGGTGCACAAGGCATTGCGCCCCTGTGCTTGTACGTAGGCATCTCGGTGCAAGTCAGCTACTGGAGCCATCAGACCATGGCATTGTGCCCATGGTTTCATCAGCTGGCTCACCGCACAAGGCTTAGGCGCCCTCGTGCCTGCACGGGGAGGGGGTAGGCCGCACCAGGCCCCGTGCCATTGCGGCCACAGGGTGCACAACACACATGTCGTGGAGCCCATGTGTGCTTGCTCGAGTCGCGTCGTGTGTCTTTGGCACGCCAAGGCCGTGCCATGGTGCCCCCTTGGTGCGGTCAAGGCTTCTCTTAGTGGCTCCCTCCTTTGAGTCACCTACCCCCCCCCCCCCCCCCCCCCCCCTTAAAGAGTAATACGGGCCGTTTTCATAGTTTCTTGAGGAGACATCAATATGTCTGAGGATGCATAATGGAATATAATTTTAATTATAAATTAAAATTCCAAGTCAGCCTTCATCTGCACCACCTAAGTCAGGTGCGCGCCCGATGCCCATCTGGTGCGCACGCGGTGCATGTCTGGCTCGCCCGCAGTGCGCGTCTGGCCTGCTCATGGTGCACATCTGGCTTGCCCGTGTGCACGCGCGGTGCGCGTCTGGCTCGCCCTTGGTGCGTGTCTGGCCCGCTCGCGATGCGCGTCTGGCTCGCCCGTGGTGAGCGCGCGGTGCGCATTTGGCTCGCCCACGGTGCACGCGCGGTGCGCTTCTGGCTCGCCCACGGCGCGCGCGCGGTGCGTGTCTGGCTTGCCCGCGGCCTCCTCACATGGCTCCTAGAGTCTGAACCACCAAACCTTCAGGATTTCCCTGCTTTCATCCTAGGCTTTCATGGGCACAAGGCCTACCCATGAGGCCTATTCCTCCATGGTTAAGTCAAGGGTCTAAGGGGCTGACACTTGTCTTCTTCACTTCATTGACGAGGATCTGGTTCAGCAGCATGCCTTCAGGACATGTGATTCAAGCCTCAGCCTCTTGTAGTCACGCGATTTTTTTGTCATGCAGTCTGGAAAGATCTTCGCCCATGAAGATGATCATTCCTTATGCTGTGAGCGTGGAGATACAGTTGATCCCATCTTAATTCTACTTTCAGCATACACTTCTTTCAAAAGGCTTTCATGGCGGAAAAGGGGAGAACCCGCATAAGAATGGAGAGAGAAAAAGGCTCTCTTAACTCTCCAAGTCTCAACACCACACCACCAGAATTGAGTTTGAAGAAGACACAATCAGACTTCGGTTTAGAAGGGGGTTGTGAGTTCATCAAGAGGGTGACATGAAAGAGCTTGAAGCGGCAGCCATGAGGCCTATTATGATGAAAGGCCATAAAAGGCCATTAACGTTTCTAAAGTATAACAGAGATGGAGATCTACTCTTTTCTTGTGCCAAGGATCACACTCCCACCGTTTGGTTCACCGACAACGGGGAGCGCGTCGGCACCTATCGTGGCCACAACGGTGCCGTTTGGACCTGCAATGTCTTCAAGGATTCGATGCGGTTGATCACTGGAAGTGCAAACCAAACGGGAGGAATGTGATGCTGGGCAAGAAGGGACCTAGAGTTGTTATTGAAGGTTCAGCCTTGGTTACCACTGAGCAAATGGAGCATCTTCTTGCACTGCTGAAATCCAACTCAACATCCGGTGCTCCTAATGCCTCTATGGCACACATAGGTAATGAATTATATGCTCTATCTTATCGTTTTAAATATACTCCATGGATAATCGATTCTGGAGCATCTGACCACATGACCAATTCCTCAAACATGTTTGAATCCTATTCACCGTGTCCTGGAAATAAAAGGGTTACGATAGTTGATGGTAATTTCTCACCTATTGCAGGAAAAGGTCTAATAAAAATCTCTGAGGGAATAGATCTTAAATCTGTTCTCCATGTTCCTAAACTTACTTGTAATCTCTTGTCTGTTAGCAAATTATCTAGAGATTCTAATTGTTGTGTTATCTTCTATGAATCCCATCGTATTTTTTAGGACCGGAGCTTACGGAAGACGATTGGCAGTGCTAGGATGATCAATGGTCTCTATTATTTCGAGAACAATTTACCTAATAATAAAACTGCTCAAGGACTAAGTAGTATTAGATCTCTTTCTGTTCGTGATCAAATAATGGTTTGACATTACAGATTAGGCCATCCTAGTTTCTCTTATTTAAAACATTTATTTCCAGTGTTATTTCAAAAGGTTGATCCTTTATCATTTCAATGTGAAAGTTGTTTATTGGCAAAGAGCCAACGTAAAACTTACATTCCAAAACCCTACTATGCATCAAAACCATTTTATCTTTTTCACAGTGATGTTTGGGGACCTTCAAAAGTAACCACAATTTTAGGAAAAAAATGGTTTGTGACCTTTATAGATGACCATACACGTCTTTGTTAGGTATATTTAATGAGAGAAAAATCTGAAGTCGAAAGGATTTTTAAAGAATTTTACAGAATGATTGAAAACCAATTTCAAACAAAAATCAGTATTTTGAGATCTGATAATGGGACTGAGTACTTTAATAAAGTTTTGGAAACCTTTTTAAACGAGAAAGGAATTTTACATCAATCCTCATGTTCTGATACCCCTGAACAAAATGGAATAGCTGAATGTAAAAATAAACACTTGTTAGAAGTAGCATGGTGTCACAGGATGCTTCAAATGACCCTCCCCATGGGCTTATATAGGAGGAAGGAAGCTTCTGGAAACTCCTGGAGCCATCTACACTAAGCCATTGGTGGGAAGAGTGTGGAAGGTTCTAGAGATGCCTAGAGATGTCTACACATCTCTACACTATGGTGGAAGGCATGAGAGGAGTCCAAGGCTTTCTAGAGAATTTTAGAGATCTCTTGTATATTATTGTACATAGGGTTGTACACAGATTAATGTAGGGAGTTCTAAAATATTCTTGATTTGTAAGGAACCCTCCAAGGTTTCAGAGAGTTCCATTGGTGCCTATAAATAGGTGAGGCCCTCACTTGGCCAAGGCACCACCCAAAACCACCCAAACCACTTCCTAACCAAGCAAGTTAGCTCTTAAAGCACTTGTAAAGGCTTCCTTGAGTAATAAAAGCTTCCATTCTTTAAAGAGTCGCCTACTACGCCTTTCAAGCTTACGAGTCATGAGCACCTTAGCCTAGCGAGCTAAGCATTGGGAGTCAGGCTGACTTAGCAAGATCAAGCGCCTTGACTTGTCTAAGTGCCGCATGAGCTTAGAAAACGACTAAGTCCTTGACAACGGGCTATGATGTTTTACATGAATATTCCAAAATACTTATGGGGGGATGCCATACTAACTGCTTCATATCTAATCAACAGGATGTCTACAAAAATTTTGCAATATACCACTCCTTTGGAGTGCTTGAAAAAGGTATTTCCAGAATCTCGAATTAATTCTGAATTACCCTTGAAAATATTTGGTTGCACTGCATATGTACACATTCCAAAAAAGTCAAGATCTAAGTTAGACTCAAGAGTAGAAAAATGTGTTGTTGTAGGATATACTCCTAATAAAAAGGGTTACAAATGTTTTAATCCCCTTACAAAACGTTTTTACACAACTATGGATGTTTCCTTTATGGAAAATGTCCCATATTTTACCAAAAATTTACTTCAGGGGGAGAAATTAATGGAACCAAATTTTTGGGAAATTGTTAACCCTTTGCCTAATGTAATTCTTGATATCTCTCTTGAAAAAGAAAATAAGGAAACTAAGTCTATTGAATCCGAATTTGAAATTGGTTTGTCAGAAGAAGAAATATTACGAATGAAAAAAAATAGAAACAATCTTGAGCCTGTGGTTTATTCAAGGAAAAAAGTCCTTGGAAGAAGTAAAGACCAACCGATCATCCCAGCACATAGTCAACCGAAAGCCCTGGGCAATGGCTCTCTAAATGCTTTAGGTAACCCTCATTCTGTTCTTATTCCTATACATGCTTCTTCTTTTTCTGTTACTGATCTAAGTTTACCATCACACTTTGATCCAAGTCCAGAAATATCTGCACCCGAACTTGGTTTAGGATTAGCCCCAGTTGTTCTTGCACAAGACCTTGACCTTGATCTCCCTATTGCTCTTAGAAAGGGAACCCGAGCCTGCACTAAACATCCCATTGCCAAATATATCTCCTACAGTAACCTTTCTGACAACTATAGAGTATTCACTACAAATATTTCAAAACTTGTGGTACCTAGAAATATTCAGGAAACACTAGATGAACCGAGTTGGAAATTGGTAGTGTTCGAGGAAATCAATGCCTTAAAAAAGAATGACACTTGGGAGGTTGTAGATTTACCAAAGGAAAAAAAAGTTGTAGGGTGCAGATGGGTGTTTACAATAAAGAGTAAAGCAGATAGAAGTGTTGAGAGATACAAAGACAGACTTGTGGCAAAGGGTTTTACTCAAACCTATGGGATAGACTACCAAGAGACTTTCGCCCTCGTAGCTAAAATAAACTCGATTAGAGTTTTGTTGTCCCTTGCAGTAAATTCCAATTGGCCTTTACACCAATTGGATGCTAAAAATGCCTTTCTTAATGGAAACCTAGAGGAAGAAGTGTTCATGAGTCCTTCACTAGGTTTTGAAGAAAGTTTTGGAGTTGGGAAGTGTGCAAATTGAAGAAGTCCTTATACGGACTTAAGCAGTCCCCTAGAGCTTGGTTTGAGCGCTTTGGCAAACTAATATAGCATTATGGATATACTCAAAGTCAAGCTAATCACACGATGTTCTACAAACATTCAAATGAAGGTAAAGTAGCCATCTTAATTGTGTATGTTGACGATATTGTGTTAACTGGGGATGATTGTAATGAACTAGAAAAGTTGAAGGGGAAACTTGCTGAGGAATTTGAGATTAAGGACCTAGGGGCATTAAAATACTTTCTTGGGATGGAGTTTGCTAGGTCTAAGAAGGTATATTTGTAAATAAGTGGAAGTATGTTCTTGATCTTCTTGATGAGACAGGTATGTTAGGATGTAAGCCTGCTGAAACACCTATAGAGCCGAATGTAAAACTGCAGCCTACAAAAGCCAAGAATGTGAAGGACCGGGATCGTTATTAGAGACTTATTGGGAGATTGATTTATCTATCCCATACACGCCCTGACATTGCATTCTCAATAAGTATGGTTAGTTAGTTTATGCATGCGCCTGGATCAGAGCATTTTGAAGCTGTTACAAAATTCTAAGGTATCTAAAAGGGACACCAGGTAGAGGCCTTTTGTTTAAGTCACGAGGACACCTACAAATTGAAGCCTGCACCGATGCAGGTTGGGTTGGAAGCATAGTGGATCGAAGGTCCACCTCTGGGTACTGTTCATTTGTAGGTGACAACTTGGTTACATGGCGAAGTAAAAAACAGAACGTGGTTGCTAGAAGTAGTGCTAAGGCTGAGTTTAGAGTTGTATGTCACGGACTTAGTCTTTTCCTAAGCTCGTGCGGCACTTAGACAAGTCAAGACACTTGATCTTTGCTAAGTCAGCCTGACTCCCAATGCTTAGCTTACTAGGTTAAGATGCTTATGACTTGGAAGCTTAGAAGGTGTAGTAGGCAACTCTTTAAAGAAAGGAAGCTTTTATTACTCAAGGAAGTTTTTACAAGTACTTTGAGAGCTTACTTGCTTGGTTAGGAAGTGATTTTGGGTGGTGCCTTGGCCAAATGAGGCCCTCACCTATTTATAGGCACCAATGGAACTCTCTAGAACCTTGGAGGGTTCCTTACAAATCAAGAATATTTTAGAATTCCCTACACTAATCTATGTACAACCTTATGTACAAGAATATACAAGAGATCTCTAGAATTCTCAGAAAGCTTTGGACTCCTCTCATGCCTTCCACCATAGTGTAGAGATGTGTGGACATCTCTAGGCATCTCTAGAACCTTCCACACTCTTCCCACCAATGGCTTAGTGTAGATGTCTCCAGGAGTCTCCAGAAGCTTTCTTCCTCCTATATAAGCCCATGGGGAGGGTCATTTGAAGCATCCTGTGACACTCTCCCCCACCTATGCTGTCGATGTCCTCGTCGTTGCCTCTTTCTGAAACCTCTCGATGTGTTTCCAAAATCTTCTCAAGGAATCCACATGTTCCCAACTTGCTTGCCCCTTAGGTAGTCCTTTCCATCGGACTAGATACTCTATCATAGGAGGGACCCCTTGTCTCCTAGTGACTCGTTCAGCCAGGATATTCTTCACCTCCTTTTCCTGTGAGGCTTCAGATGGAAGCAGACCCATGCGCTTTCGATTCTTAGAGTGTTGCTTCCTCTTACCCATCGAGTTCACCTTTCCCTTGGTGACCTTTTCCATGTGTGTGTGGGCTACCTGAGCTCGCTTCCCTTTTGCGCCCTTTACTTGCACCCCTAATAGTAAGGAGGTCTTAGGTGTACTAGGCTTTGGGTTGAATTGGAGGGCACCTAGTAGCTGCATCGAGCCCATATGTGCTTTGTCCTCCTGCTCCCTCTTCTCGATCATTGCACTGAGCGCCTTCCTCTTTGGACAATCCCGTGTCCAATGTGGACCGTCACATAGGAAGCATTTGATTTTAGGCGTAAACTCCTTCCTTTCCGCCTTACCCCTTCCTTCCCGGACATTAGGCGTCTTGCCTGATCCCATTCTAGGAGCATAATGGTCCCTTGAAGCCTCGTCTCCCCCACCCGTGGTGTGGCTATCCTCCAAAGACTCAACCTTGGAGAGGTCTCCCCTCTAGTAATCCGTTAAAGACTCTGCTACTGCCATAGCAGTGGCTAAGTCTTGAACACCTCGGCGTCTTAATTCCTTCTCGGCCCACCCTTGCAAGTTATCCATGAAGTTGAATAGCAACTCCTCCTCAGTCATGTTAGGAATCTCAAGCATGAGCGAAGAGAATTCCTTAACATAGTCTCGTATCGAGCTTGTGTGCTTGAGACGCCTCATGTTTTTCCTAGCTAGGTAAGCCATGTCCTCGGGGTAGAACTGCCTCTTGATCTCCCTCTTGAAGTCCTCCCACGTCTCTATGGTGCAAATGCCTTTTTCCATATCGGTGAACCTCCGATGCCACCATAGAGTAGCTGTGTCAGTAAGGTAGAGGGTTGCAGTTCTTACCTTAGCCGCCTCATCCGTCAATGCGATAGCCTCGAAGTATCGCTCCATATGCCATAAGAAGTTATCTAACTCCTTGGCATCCCTCTTGCCACTAAACCCTTGTGGCTTCGGCACCTCCACCCTGGATGCCCCTTGTGTGGCCATGACTTGTGCCGACACAACAGCCTTATAGATGGCCAACTCTTGCCTAACTTCCTGGTCTCGGGACTCCATTCGAGTGGCCAAGGCTTCTATCCTTGACTCCATGCTAGCGAACATGCTCATGACCTTGTTTTGGAAGGACATGAACTCCTCATGCGACACCGGTTGAACTTGTGAGCTGAGCATCCCCTCACGAAGGTCCTGGATTTGCTCCCTTAGATCCTCTAAGCCCTTCTCCATGCCTTGCTCAATCAAGTCCACCCCTTCCCGTGTGTCTGCCATGGCTAGCTCCACCTTGGCTAGCCTTGCCTCTATGTTGGCCATGGTGTCACGAGATTTATCCTTCTTGCCCCTGTCCCGTGCAGTAGGCTCGATCTCCCTCCCTTGGGTTTGCTCACTAGTCTCATCCATGTTAGAGCTCGACATGCTTCCTTTACTATGCCCGCTTCGTAGCCGTGCTCTGATACCACTTGTCACAGACTTAGTCTTTTCGTAAGCTCGTGCGGCACTTAGACAAGTCAAGACACTTGATCTTTGCTAAGTCAGCCTGACTCCCAATGCTTAGCTTACTAGGCTAAGACGCTTACGACTCGGAAGCTTAGAAGGCGTAGTAGGCAACTCTTTAAAGAAATGAAGCTTTTATTACTCAAGGAAGTTTTTACAAGTGCTTTGAGAGCTTACTTGCTTGGTTAGGAAGTGATTTTGGGTGGTGCCTTGGCCAAATGAGGCCCTCACCTATTTATAGGCACCAATGGAACTCTCTAGAACCTTGGAGGGTTCCTTACAAATCAAGAATATTTTAGAACTCCCTACACTAATCTATGTACAACCCTATGTACAAGAATATACAAGAGATCTCTAAAATTCTCTAGAATTCTCTAGAAAGCCTTGGACTCCTCTCATGCCTTCCACCATAGTGTAGAGATGTGTGGACATCTCTAAGCATCTCTAGAACCTTCCACACTCTTCCCACCAATGGCTTAGTGTAAATGGCTCCAGGAGTCTCCAGAAGCTTCCTTCCTCCTATATAAGCCCATGGGGAGGGTCATTTGAAGCATCCTGTGACATGTAGCTCAGGTATTTGTGAGATTATGTGGATAAGAAGATTACTGGAAGAGTTAAAGATGATAGGTTCATCTCCTATGAAGTTGTATTGTGACAACAAGGCAACAATTTCAGTAGCTCACAATCCGGTTCTCCATGACCGCACCAAACATGTGGAAGTGGACAAGCATTTCATTAAAGAGAAGATAGATAACAGATTGGTTTGTATGACCTATATCCCTACTGAGGAACAAGTGACTGATGTCTTCACCAAAGGACTACACGAGGCAATTCAATTTTCTAGTTGGCAAGCTGGCTATGGAAGATATCTTTAAGCCAGCTTGAGGGGGAGTGTTGGAAAACCGAAACTGATATGAAAAGAAATAACTTTGTAAAGTTGTAAATTAGCTATTAGTTGTCAATCTTTGTATTTTTAGGAAAGTAATTGTATTTTAAGGAAAGTAATTGTTAGGAGTAATTCTTTCCCTTTAATTAGTGATTAGTTTCCTGATTTGAAGGATTTGTATATGTTGTAAACTCGGTAAAAGAATAATCTCAATGATAGAAAATTATTCTCGTGAAACCCTATTTTTTCAAGTGAGGCACATTGGTTTGTGTCTTCTATTGATGAGTGTGCTAGGGTCTTTTGGGTTTTCTTACTTAAATACAAATCTAATGTGAGTTTTGTTCTTCCAAACTTTCATAACATGAAAAAAAAACCAGTTTGGTGTCACTATCAAGAGGTTTTGGTTCGACAATGCCAGGGATTATTTCAATCAAGTCCTAACTCCATACTTTCAATATGAGGGAATAATTCACGAGTCATCATGTGTTAACACTCCCCATCAAAATGGAGTTGTTGAGAGAAAAAATGGCCACCTGTTTGATATAACACGAGCTTTTTTGTTTTTAAAAAATGTGCCTAAATCTTATTGGGGGGAAGTCATCCTAATTGCCACACATCTCATAAATCTATTACCTTTCAAAATCTTAGGTTTCAAAAGTCCCATGGATATACTTTCATCGTTTTATCCAAATATGAGAATCACAAACCATTTCATTCCTGATAGTTGGGTGTGTGTCCTTTGTGCATGTTCATAGTCCAAATAAGGGAAAATTGGACCCAAAAGTAGTCAAATGTATTTTTGTGGAATATTCTTCAACTCAAAAGGAGTTAAAATGTTACCATCCACCATCCAAAAAGTTTTTGTCTCAACAGATGTTACTTTCAATGAGAATGAATCCTATTTTCTTGCTCCTTATTTTCAGGGGGAGAATTCCATCAAGGAAGACAAGGATCAAGATTCCTATCTCATTAATCCCTTTCTCATTGACCTTCCTTTAATATGTGGTCTAGTGTCTGATCTAGTATCCGTACCCCACTTCTTTGAACTTGAGTCATGGCTGCTTGAGCCTGCTCCTGAGAATCGAATGACTAACAAAATGTACTAAAGGAAGAAAGTTGTAGTCCTTAAACTTATACAAGTCCAAGAATCTAAACCGGCTTCTAGAAATGAGGTAACATTTTCTCATCCTTTCTCACAAACCGAGTCAAAATTTCAGATTGAAAAAGCTATTGATCAAAATCTCTCTATTGCCATTAGGAAGGGAACAAGGGAATGCACTAAACATCATTTATATCCACTTTCTCATATTGTGTCATTCGAAAAGTTGTCTCTATCCCATAAGAGCTTTTCACAAGTTTGAACAATATCTATATTCTTACCACTCTATTTGAGGCTTTATCTAATGAAAATTGGAGGCAAGCCATAAATGCAGAAATGGAGGCCTTGGAGAAAAATAAAAACTTGGGAGATGGTAGATTTAGCTACAGGAAAGAAACCAATGGGATGTAAGTGGGTCTATATTGTTAAGTACAGAGTAGATGAAACATTAGAGAGGTATAAGACAAGACCGGTGGCTAAAGGATACACTTAGACATATGACATAGACTATCTAGAGACATTTGCTCTGGTTTCCAAGATGAACAGAGTTAGAATTTTGTTATCATTAGCAACAAATTATAACTAGGATCTACAATAGTTCAATGTCAAAAATGCATTTTTGAATGGAGATCTTAAAGAAGAGATTTATATGGAAGTCCTTGGAAGAAGTTGGGTTTTTCTTACTTTTCTGGTACTTCAAATCCAATGGAGGTAGAGGCTTGGATTCTTAAGATTGAGAAATTCTTTGATGTCATAGATTGAGGAGCAAAAAGCCTCTTATGCAACATTTATGTTGGACAAGAGGTAAATCAATGGTGGCATATGACCCAAAAGCTTTTAGAGGATTACCTATAGTTTGGAAACTATTTAAGGAGACTTTCTACAAGTACTTCCCTGATGGTTTTAGACGACGGAAAGTGGGAGAGTTTGTTCGTTTGGAATAGGGGGATATGACTGTGGCCCAGTATGAGGCCAAATTTATGGAGTTGTCTTGTTTTGCCCTATAGTTGATTGCTACAGAGGCAGAAAAGGTATTGAAGTTTCAGGATGGATTGAAGCCCTACCTGAAGAATAAGATATCTATTTTGAAGCTTAGTGTTTATTCAAAGGTTGTGGGTAGAGCCCTTATTGCAGAGAAGGATAATGAAAAGCTTCATCAATACAGGAAACAACAAAGGAAAAGGAGTAGGAGTGATGGTGCTCATGGTTGCCAAGCACAGAAAAGGTCTGTTTTAGGTGGGAGTTAGAATAAAAGGAAAATAGTGCAAACTTCATATGTGATTGTCCTACTTGTGGTAAGAAGCATGGGGGTAGGCCATGCTATAGAGACACTGAAGCTTGCTTTGGTTGTGGGAAGCAGGGAAATATGATTTGGGATTGTCCAAAAGCCTAAGGAGGAGAATAGAGAGGATAAACAAAAGCCTAGGATTGAAGGGCAGGTGTTTGCTATGACCCATTGAGAAGCTCATGCCACTTCCGACGTGGTGACAGGTACTATCCGAATCCACACTTTATTTGCTAGTGCCTTGATTGATGTAGGCTCAACACACTCCTTTGTTTTAGTATCTTTTGTTGGTTTGTTGGGTATGCCTATTGCTAGCATGGACTTTGATTTGATTGTTGCTACTCCTATGGGGGATTCAGTTATGGCTAATAAAATGCTTAGAGATTATCTTGTGATGATTGGTTATAGGGAGATGTCAATTGACTTAGTACTCCTTGACCTTCAAGATTTTGATGTGATTTTGGGGATGGATTGGTTAGCCTCTTATCATGCCTCTGTTTATTGTTTTGGAAAAATGGTGACTTTTTAGATTCCTAGTGTGGACTCGTATTTTTTATGTGTGTCCTCACTTGATGGCAAAACTTGTTTTTATTGTGAAATTTTGATTTTTAAAAAGTTTTAGTTGCCACTTATTTTATTTATTTTTAAAAGGTAAAATAAAATAAGAAAGAAAACCTTATATAACTCCTTATTTGGAAAAAAGACAAGTCTATAAACTAAGAATGGATTCAGAGATCGTTAGCTAGTGGAAAGGTACAGGGATAAATTGTAATACCCCTCTAAGCTTGTGTACTTATGGTCTCTAATATACAAATGGAGGGAACTTGAGTGTTTTATTAATTAATTAAAGAATACTTAGCAAATGGATAAGGCATAATATAAAAGAATAAAAGTAAAGACATAATGACAATGGATTACAAAAATATGCAAACTAAAGTACATGAGAATTTCGCAACTGATGTAATGAACTAATAAGAAAAGTGAGTTTGATTATTTATTTACAAAATATTTTAAATTCATTTTATTTTCTTATATTTTTTACAAGAAAACGTATTTTACAATTTTTATTAAAAAATGACTTTTACAATACAAAATAAAATATCTCAATTCCATTTTTATTTACGATAGAAAGGCTTTCACAATCTTTATTTAGAAAATTGATTTTTATAATTTTATTTACAAAAATTACAAATAAATAAATTATTTAGTCTTATGTACAAAGAAAATTTTACTTTATTTACAGGAAAATAATTCTTATACTTGTTATTAAAAAAATGATTTTTGTAATACTTTTAGTAAAATGTCATTTATCCTATTTCATCTACAAAAGAATGTTCTTTTTTTTTCCTTTTTTTTTAAATAATTTGCAGTATTGTTTACATTTCTCCTCATTGAGTTATCCAAAATATTAAATTATACCAAACGATAACATATATATCAACCTAATTGAGATGCAAAGATATTTGTGTATGCAATCTATTAGAGTATTGGAATGCAAGGGGTATCAGATATTGATTTGTTAAATGATAAATGACAGTTAAGCAGAAAGATTAATAAGTTTTTGTATTGTATGATTGAGATATTTGTAATGGTTTAAAAACCAGATCAGACTAGTCAGTTTTAATCGGTTTAACCATCAACCAGTATCCTCTCTGGTTTGGGTGGCACTTTTGAGCTGTTTTGAAGTCAACCAAACCTTGAACTGTGTAAACTGATGGTTGGATCACTAACCCATGTGAATTGACCGGTTTTGGAAGAACCATCCAGTCTGCCTTTTATTTATTTGTTTTTAAGTTCTGCTTATCCAAAATGATGCCATTTTAATGCATTTCATTATCGAATGAAACTGTTTTACTATAATCTAAATTCAAATCCGGAATTCCTTTCTGAACAGACTGAAGTATCTAACCTTACTGTGTTTCATTTCAACAAAGATCTAATGCTTAATCTATTGATTTCCAGTGAGCAACACCATTGTTGACAACCCAAAGCATCTTTGTTAGCTGACTGTTTTTTTTGCCGTGGATGAGATACAATCTCCAGCCAAATTCATGTTTTCTGGCAGCCAACTTCATCCTATCCAGAAAGTTTGTGATTTATTGGATTCTTGAATTATCATAAAGCTTTCAAGTATCTTCAATAGGCACTCTCTCAAGCTTAAAACCCACAAATCAATTCCAATTTTTTCCAATCACATACAACTGTCATTCATGGCTTATATACATGCTGTTTGTATAAATGCCCAAGAATTGTGTGTGTAATCTTGTTTTTCTGTTTGTTATGTGAGCTTTGAAAAGCATAAGTTCAGAGATGATACAGAGAATAGAGTGAGGGAAATGTGGAAATAAAGGACCTTACAAGCTACCATGATTGTAGAAATTAATTAGAAAAGAAAAACAAGTACAGCGAAGTCAAAACTCATAATTTCTCTCTGGGATTTTTTTCTATTAGTTTTTTTTTTATATATTTTTTTAATTTTTTATTTTATTTGAAGGCATTTCTTCTTAGGAAATAGAAGAACCTAAAACATTTCTTCTTAGGTAGTCGAAGACATCATGATCTTACTAGTAGATAGCAAAAGAAAGAAATGTAGATGAGATCTTTTATTCATCTAATTAGCTAAATCTCATCCATTAGTGCACTCATTTCTATTTGTCCTCTTCATTATGCTAGTGTACATTATGTTAGTGTTTATATGCTGTAGAAATTCAGGTAGAATTTGTCATTTTTTATTTCTTATAATTATTTTTAATTTTAATCATATATAAATGATATATTTATGATGTCATACTAATGGCATGGTTCAACTACAATTCAACTATTGGTCTGACTATTGAATCATGACCTAATAGCTTTTCCAATTCAATGACTAGTCCGATTCTAAAAAAAAATGGATATTTCAAAGATTTTAATCACCAAAGACAATTATTAAACAATTCAACTGACATGGACTCAGATCTAACTGTAAAAATATGTTATAATTCCTGTTAACCTTGTACACCATTTTGTTCATGGGCCTTAATGAAATTTCCTATATGCTAAAGAAAAATAAAAGCAAGAACAGTTTCAAGTTTCAAGCACCTTTCACAAGTCATACAGTTTGGCATTTGGTTTTCTTTCATTTTTGTTGTCTTTTTCTTCTTGTTTTCTTTTAACAAAATGTTTGATGCACTTAATTCTTCAATGTTATTTTTCAAGTGCACCACCCAGTTGAGAAATGATTTGTGCGAAAGCCCCTCTCTGTTAGCTTCCTGGGCTGCTGAAATTGGCTCTAAAGCAGAAGCATCAACTACTAAAATCAGATCCTTAGATGCACTCGGGAAGGAAGCATGCTAGTTACGGGTGAGCCCATCAATCCAACTCTGCTATTTTCATAATCAATCTGCTTTAATTCAGATCTTCTGTACTGATCAAACCACTTATATGTGTATATATATATATATATATATATATATATATATATATATATATATATATATTTACAGTTTCAGGTCTTAGCAGTATGATCCTCGTAAATAAGAGAAGAGCGATGGAACTCTTCCCAGAAAGTGTGACAAAACTTTGGAATGAATGGGAACTCCGCGCATTGGTTTTGTTGAGCCTTTTCTTACAAATTGTGCTCATACTCTTGGGTAACAGGAGGAAATATATAGCTAGTAACTGGGTCAGAATCATCATTTGGCTAGCTTATTTAGCTGCAGATTGGATTGCAGCAGTCTGTATTGGCGTCCTGTCCAATGAGAATGGAGATGACAACTCATCACAACCAAACAGTTTGATATGGGCATTTTGGGCACCATTTCTGCTGCTGCACCTTGGCGGCCCGGATACCATTACAGCCTATTCATTAGAGGATAATGAATTATGGTTAAGACACTTTCTTGCGCTAGTCATCCAGTTTGGAGGGACATTTTACATTTTTCTTAGGTCCTGGAAGTCCAAACTGCTTAATATTCTGGCCATTCCAATTTTTGTGGCTGGACTCATCAAGTATGGGGAAAGGACCTGGGTTCTAAGGTCTGCAAGCAGCGAACAATTCAGAGATGCCCTGCTACCTCGTCCTGATCCAGGGCCTAATTATCCCAAATTCATGGATGAGTATACTTCAGGAAAAGCCGAGGGATATCAAGTTTCAATACAACAACGAGGTAAAACTTCTAGGACAGTGCATTCTCCTCCAGAAGGAGACATTTTGCAGCAGGCTTATTACTTCTTCGAAACTTTCAAGGGTTTGTTTGCAGATATCATTCTTAGCTCCCAGAGGCGCAAAAGGAGCCAGTCTTTCTTCCAGGGGAAACATTCTGAACAAGCTTTGGAAGTGACTTTGAAAGTGGCTTTTGAAGTGGTTGAGATTGAGCTTGGATTCATGTACGATGTTCTCTACACAAAGGCAACTGTGACTTGCTCTAGATGGGGCAGCCTTCTCCGCTCGATTAGTTTGAGTTTCACCATTTCTGCATTCATAGCCTTCTTGACCATTGACAGGCAAGAGTACTCGACTATTGATGTTATTATAACGTACTTGTTGCTGGTTGGAGCTATTGTTTTAGAGATCTATGCCATTCTTGTACTGCTTTTCTCAGATTGGACTAAGCGGTGGTCAAGTAAAAACAAAAACAAAAACACAGCGGTGCAGCTCATCATTAAAGCCATCTCTCGCTGCCAATTGCGTTTTCTATTCCCGACGAATCAGAGGTGGTCTAAAACCATGGCACAATACAATCTAATAGATTTCTGCCTTAAACCGAGGCCAATTAAAGTCCGTGTACTCCAGAAGTTCCACATTTATCAAATGTTTGAGAAGTATTATCACAAGAATTTAGCTGTTTTCTCTGAAGAAATGAAAAAATTGATCTTTGAATACCTTGTAGAAATATCAAAGAGTGCCTCAGATATTGAGGCGGGTAAGCAATTATGCACTGGTCGGGGTGATCTGGTGCTGCTAGAGAAATTAGGTTTGAGCAATAACGAAGACTTCAGTCATAGCATTCTTCTCTGGCACATTGCAACTGATCTCTGCTATGAGAATGATGCAGAGAAGAATCCAGATTGTAAAGCGTGCAAGGTGCTTTCTGATTATATGTTGTATCTTCTGGTCATGTGCCCTTTTATGCTGCCTGACGGAATTGGGGAGATTAGATATCGAGACAGCTGCGCCGAGGCTAAAGAATTCTTCAAGGATAGAAAGCACATAAAAAGTAGAACCCAAGCTTGCAAAGATTTACTGAGAGTGAGCACTGAATTTCCAGCATCACAGGTGAAAGGTGATAGAAGCAAGTCTCTGCTATTTGATGCCTGCAGGCTGGCCAAGTCTCTGCAATCCCGGGAACATAAATGGGAGCTGATGCGGGGTGTGTGGGTGGAGATGCTATGTTACGCTGCAAGTCAATGTCGGCCGAATCAGCATGCCAAGCAGCTCAGGCGAGGCGGAGAGCTGCTCACTCATGTCTGGCTTCTCATGGCTCATCTTGATGTAAGAGAAAATTTCCAGATTTCACAAGGCAATACAAAAAGTGGGATAATTGTGAGCTAGGATCACTGATGACACTCGAAGGAAATGGCGCCACTCCAATATTGTAGTTTAGAAGTTTTTGTACCAAAAGAATCCAAGATCAGTTGATCAGTTGTATATTCAATTTAGAGATACTCATTTTGAAGTTTTTGCAATCACTGTCGCCTCGAATTATCTTCACCTCTCAGCAATAGATTACTGATTGGTTAACAATGACATTGGAGGTTTTCCGGTATTGTAGTGTAAAACCAGGGTTTTTAACGACAAGTTAGATTTAGGGATTAGAAAAGTTTTCCCAAAATTGTAGCTCAAATTGTCAAAGGGAATGGTTAAGATCTACTTGTCTAAGTGGGAGAAATTTTTGATAAGTTAGTTAGTCAAAAGTTAATATTTAATTGAGATAAATTTTTGAAAAGTTGGTCATAATAATGATGAAAATATCGATTGACGAATGTATTGATAACTTGAGATTTTATGGAGTATTGGGAAA
This sequence comes from Vitis riparia, assembly GCF_004353265.1. Classification (NCBI taxonomy): domain Eukaryota; kingdom Viridiplantae; phylum Streptophyta; class Magnoliopsida; order Vitales; family Vitaceae; genus Vitis; species Vitis riparia. Next base: position 20,950,084 of record NC_048449.1, on the reverse strand, counting down.
TATTGGTTGAAATTTTGATACGAAATATAAGATGAAGATTGATTAAAACTTATGAAAATATTAGAAAAAAAAATATAAAAAATGATAATAATTGAGATATTATTTTATTGAAGAAATTGATATATATATATATATATTAGTTTTCATATTCAATAATATTTTTATGAAGTTACATTAAATATCATTCCATAATAATATTATAACATTGATAATAATATATTCTAACTCAAAATATATTTAATATTAAAATTATAATTTATTTAATTCAAATATATTCAATAATAAAAAATAAATTGTGATATATATATATATGAATTTTTTAATATTTATATTTTTATTTAAATTATATATATAAAAAAAAAAAGACTTGTTAAGAAATGATAGATTTTTATATTTTTTTAATCAATTAAATAAATAATTAGAATTAATATTATATATATATATATTAGTATTTTGGTTTTATGGTGGATTGTAATATATTAATGTTTCTTCATATCCACATGTCCGAGTAGTTGCCTAGGTTAAATTCCGAACTTTTGACCCGACGCAGGTTTTGAACCTCTCGAAGTGCCCTTTGACCGCGTTAACTGGCCGAAAATATTGAGAAATTCACGAAAAATAGAATCGGCAAAATGCCAAAAAAAAAAAACGAAAAATCCTCGGAAATTTTATTAGTTTGACATTTTTACCACTCCCATTCAAAGAGTGAAAATTCCAAGAATTAAATTTAAATTTAAAGAAAATTTAGCTATCAAATGATTAAGATTAGATTATATTGTCAAATTTTAAATTTAATATTATAACAGTTTTTATAATTGGAAATAATAATTTTAATTTTTGAGATTTCATTAAATTTGTAAGAATGTAGATATATGATTTAGTGTTATTAGAAGTTAAATTTTATTGAGAACTAAGAATCTTAATTTTGATGAAAAAAAAAGGCAATAGTGTGAAATATATATACTTTTTAGGGAATGGAAATATGTTTGGAGATATGTATAAAAAATATATATATACAGAAATTATGAAATGATAATAATAATATTATTATTATGTATAACAGAAAAAAGGATTGAATGAAGTTTTTCTCTATATGAGAATGATTTAGGTTATGTTTGTTTTTTGAAAAATTTGAGGAAAAGATAAGAAGAAAATAAAATAAAGAGAAAAATGTAGAAGGAAATAAAAAGTAAAGAAGAAAAAAAAATGTTTAAAGTCAATAAATTATTTTTATATATTTTTTCAAACTCATATCACATATTTATCTCAATTATATAAATATTAAATAATTTAAAAATATATAAATTTTTAACTAATTTTAATTATATTTATTTTCTTTTGTATTTTTCATAATAAAACTAAATATGAGAAAATTATTTTCCTCAATATTTTTTTTTCTTTTCTTAATACTTTTCAGGAACCAAACATAGTTTATATCAATCTCATATAGAGAAAAACTTGGTTCAATCTTTTTATTTGTTTGTTTTTTTTTTCTTGTAGTTTTATTTATTTTTAAAACAAAAACAAATTGAGAAATAAAAAAAAAGGTATTATACCTATAAAATTGCAATGTTTTCAGAACCAGACCAGTCATTGAACCGGAAAAGTTATCGGTTCACGGTTCACTGGTCGGACCGGTGGTCGAATCGCTGTTGAACCGGTGACGTCATAAATATATTTTTTATATATATTATTAAATTTTTTTAGAATTTATAATATTATTTTTTATATTTTTATTAATAGATTAAATATAATTTAAAATAAAATAATTAAAATTAGATTTTTTTTTAATGATGAACCTTAACAAATTTAAATTAAATATATATTATCAAAGACTATCATAGTCCAATGGTAGCATGCATTGAACTCAAGCCACGGTTTTGATTTAATAAAAATTAAGATGAATTATTAATAATTAATAATTATTTATACGGAGGAATTCTCTCACTCGAGGCAAAGAAGCCCTTTTCAGTTTTCTCTGAAGGTGCCCTCCAGACGACACAATCCCTAAAAGTAAAAGGTAAAAAGCCCTACTTTCCTCTACCACTCTCAATCCTCGCAGTTACTAATCTAATCATGTTTTTGATTTTTTTTCTTTGCAACCCCTGTTTGATTCCTAAGAAAATCCATCCCCCATTTGATTTCCGGGAAAATTCATCCTCGTTTGATTTCCGAGAAAATCTGTTCAAAACCCCCAAGGAAAACCAACAAAATTGCTATTTTTTTTGCTCCTTGTGTTTTCCGGATCTGTTCTAGGGGTCTCTTTGCTTTTATGCCAATGGATTTAAATTTCACAAACCCTAACTCCACGATTTTTGAGAAATATCTCCAAAATTTTTCGATATTTCAAACACTGCCGGCGACAATGGGAATAACCGCGGGGGAGGGGGGGTTGAGTGGCCAGCGACGGGGCTTTGCAGCGTTTCGGGGAAGGGCTTTCCAACGCGCGGGGGCTGCTGCCAGAAGGACAACGCTCCAGTGACCGGCAAACATGGGAACAGCCGTGCGGATGCTGGGAGAAAAAAAAGAAAAAAAAAGAAATTGAGTCGGACGGTTCGGAGGGAATCGGCCGGTTCGTCCGGTTCGGCGGTCCGATCGCTGGTTCAGCCAATTCGATTCCGACTCAACCTCTTTACGAGCCAAATGGCCGGACCGGACCGGAATGGTGACCGGTCGACGGTCGGACCGGCCAGTCCGGTCCGGTTTTTAAAACATTGCAAAATTGTCATGTTTGGTAGGCCAAAAAAAATAACAAGATCATTTTTTTTTATCCAAGCACAAAAATAGAATATTCGAATTCAAAATCTAGCTTCTTCTCTACATTTTCTCATCTTCATAACCTATAGTTATCAATAATAATAATAATTATATAGCTTCTTAATAGGTATAATTTTAGTCTATAATAAAATTATTTTTATATAAATTTTGATTGAATTTTAAAATTTATTAATTTACTCTTTTTTTAACATAGATTATGAATAATTAAAATTTGAATGATCTTATGATAACATAAAAAAAATTGACAAACTATGACAATTAAAAAATAAAAATTATATTGTGATATCTCTTGTCATAAAGTTTGATGTAGAAGTGTTTGAAGTAGGTCACAAATCTTCTCTATTTTACTTGAATGAGGAGTTAAAAGGTGTTTTGTGTTAAGACATTAAGTCTTGTTTATATGTTGACAATTTTGTTCATTTTAAAGTTTGGTCATAGAAGTCTTTGCAAATAGTGACTTACTCTCCATTAAAGATTAAGAGTTGTTGTTCATCCAACCGGAAGGTCACATGTATGTCTAAAAAAGTTTGGCTTGTGATAATTTAAGCTCTTTGGAGGTATAAAGAGAATTGGTTTTGTTTTGAACTTAAAATGATTTAAAATTGATTTTTTGAAATGGGTAGGACCGCTCAAGCTACCTGAGGCACTCAAGCGCTCAAGACCGCTCAAGCCGTCCTTACCACTCAAGTGCTCGAGACACTCAAGCGGTCATATAGATTCTATCAAGATTTTTCGCACAAATTTAATTTAGAACTCTTCTAGAATCAAAATTCTTCGAGCTTTTTCCTATAAATACCTCTCTATTAACCCCTTGAGGATTAGGGATCATTAAGAGATTGGAAGGAGATCATATATTCTCTAGAGAGGGGTTTCCTAGAGAGAAAACCTAAAGTGTCACACCATTCGCAATATCTCATTCAAGGATTTGTTCTTTTAATCTTGGGTTGAAGAGTTTCATCCCTTTAACAAGGATGAAGTGATCCACTAAGGCAATTGAGGGTTGCATTGTAGATGTGAATCAAATTGTAGGTACAAGAGAGTAAGTCTTTAGGGTAAAACAATAAGGTAAATCTATGTAATTTGATTTTGTATAGTGGATTTAGATTAGTAGGTTTTAGACCTCATGATTTTTTATCTCTATAATTGGTGTGGAGGTTTTCCAAGTAAAATTTTTGTACTTCATTGTTCATATCTTTTATATTTGACATTCTATTTGAATTGCCTATAATAGAAAGAATAAATTATCCCTAACATCTTGTAGGGTAAAAGAATTGGGTATAATATATAAATCTTTATTGAACTTTTTTTAAATCACCCATTCAACCTTGCCCCCTCCTCTCTCCCTTTCTAAGTGTTTCTTATCGGATTTTAGGTTTTTCAATTAGTATTAGAGCATACACATCAAGTTTTTATTCCTATAAGAGGAAAATCAATTTTTTATTAATCATACAAAATAAAAATCAAATTTTTATTGATCCTATAGGATAAAAATCAAATTTTTATTGATCCTATAAGTCTGATATAGAACAATCTAAAAGTCGTGCCCCCTTGAATAATCCACCCTACTTTGATGGGAATAACTATTCCTATTAGAAAGCTGAAATAATGTTTTTCCTAGAAATATAAGGTGAAAAGGTATGAAACTTAGTAGAATATGGATGAGGACCCTCATTGTTCCTTGATGCTCAAGGAAGATCAATAAAAGATCTGAAACTTAAACACGAACGAGACAAAGCCAACAATGAAGGTAGTGAAGCCAATGCTAGGACTTTATTTAGTGTTTTTAACAGAGTTTGTCCAGATAAGTTTCACAGGATAGCTGACTGTAAACGTGCAAAAGTAGCATGAGATATTCTTCAAGTCACTCATGAAGATATGAAAAAGTCTATGCAGGTTACTTGGAGTGATATTGACTTTGAATAAAGTAGTTTCACAACTTCTGAAGATGCAAGATATGATCCTAATGACTTCTTAGCTTTTATTGCGTCTATGGAATCTGCGCATGATAGTGATTGTGATGATGAGTTTACTGATGAACAAAAGGCTAAATTCTTAAGTAATCTTCTTGTTGAGCATGAAAAGCTAGTTAAGAATTATCTAAAAGATCACAATATTTTGGAAGCTCATAAAAACAAGATTGATAGGCTTAATGTAAAAAAATACTAATTTACTTGAGAAAAATTAGATTTCTTGAATCTAAACGTCATTATTTCCTTAAGAAGAATAATGCTCTCACTCAAGAGATCAAGAACAATACACTTTCTTCATCTATGAATGAAAATTTTCACCTTAAAACTAAAGTGTTTAATGAAATACTTGATAAGTGCAAAACCCACAGTCATTAAAGAGGTTTGGAGTACATTAACAAAAATGAAACTCCCTTTAATGGAGAAACTATATTTGTCAAAGGTAAAAATGAAACCCCCACCCATATAACGTCACTTAAAAACCCATCACTATGCACATAGTGTAAGAAAATTGGACACTCTCAATTTAGATACTACACTAAGTTCCTATAAAGGTTTGAATCTCAAATGAGTAGGCTAATGAATGATTTTAACTCCCTTAAAATTAAAATCTTGAATAATGGGAAAGGGAATAAAATTAATCAAAAGCCTAGAAGTCAACCTAGTTCCCCTAAGTCACAACCTAGGACTAAACAAATCAGGTTGAGAAATTATAGGGCTAAATGTCAGGTTGTGTTCAATGCTCTTAAAGCTAAATCTTCCAGTGATTGGTACTTTGATACTAGTTGCTCTAGATACATGACATGAGACAAAACATTTTTCACATCTCTTGAGGATTATAATGGTGGGACAATTACCTTTGGTGATGGGAACTTAGCTCATGTGAAAGGCAAGGAAAGTATACCCATCTTTTGTTGTCCTAAGTTAGATGGAGTCCTCTATGTAGATGGACTCAAGGCAAACCTCCTAAGCTTTAGTTAGATCTATGACAAAGACCATAAGGTGAATTTTTGTCAAGAATTATGTAGGGTAGTCAATAAAGAGGGAAAGCTAGTTATCATAAGACATAGAACAATTGACAACTATCATGTGATAAATCCTAACTCTAGAGCACCTCTTATGTGTAGTAAGGCAAAACTAGATCTTACTGAGCTCTGGCATAGAAGGCTAGGTCATCTAAACTATAGGGACCTTGTGCACTTAGTGAATAGTGAAAAAGTTAGAGGTATCCATAGACTAAGTGGTGAACCTAAGTGAAAGAAGAGGTATTACGACAACTCATTCTTGTCTTTGATTCTTCATTGGAGACTCTGTGTATTAACAACATAGATGATATGACATCTCTCCCAAATAAGCTGCTTTAACATGTTTCAACTCTTCAATGTCTCACAATTGACAATTGTTGTGGTTTGGTAGCATTACCACACTGAATAAGTTGTTTCACCTCACTTAATATATATTATTGTGAGCACCTAGTAGAAAGATATCAAGAGGAAACAGTTGAAGACTAGCCTAAGATTGCTCATATCCCAAAGATTTATGTCGAAGATGGTGAATAATGAATTGATACAGAATGTTATTACAGGTTCGAAATCCTTCAACTTTCTTCTCAACTTTATTATCTTACATGAAAAATGCTCTGTTTTTATTTATATTTGGACCTCATATGTTTGTTAAAATTCTAGATCAACAAGTTTGAAAATTTTTTCCATCTTTGAACCATCGTCACATATTCACCTTCCTTAAAGAAGCTTATGATTGGCTTAATGCCCAAATAGATAGTTACAATGTTGAACCTCTTTAAAATACCTTTCAATTACGGTCACACTTCTAAAAAATAAAACCCTAAATATAAAAGGGTTAAGTATATAATAAGGGCAAACTCGTCAATCATCACATAAAACAAAAAGAAAATCCTCGTGAGCTAATTGGGGTAACTCGACCCTTAGCATTCTAAACAAAACGCAACAATATTGATTCAGACTTCACAACCCAACATTTTCTTCATTCATTCTTTCCTTATTTTTCCATAAGATATAATGATTCAATACAACATTTTCTCGAAAAACCCAACACTTGTTGCCTTCTTTTTTTACTTCTCCATTAGATAAAATAATCCAATGCAACATTTTCTTTGAAACACCACCACTTGCAGTATTTTTTTTTTTTTCCTATTTCTCTATTAGATACAATAATTTAATGCAAAATTTTCTTCTAAACCCCACTTGGTGCATTCCTTTCTTACTCAGTGCATTCTTTTCTTATTTCTCCATCAATATAATAATTTAATGCAAATCTTGAAAGATTTGACCCTTTTGAACGAGTACTATGAACATCAAGACCCAATATTTTGTTGTTTATTTCCAGCTTTTCACTAGAAACATCATGCACTCAAACTTTTTTTGTTACAAATCTACCGATAATAATCTCTATCAAAGTTAGCATAATTTTCCATCCTTATTATTATTGTAATTATATTTTGTATCCATAAATATATTAATATGGTTATAAAAAAAACCTACATAATTAAAAAATATTTTGATTGATAATTAGGAAAGCATAGTTAGAGTACGTTTGGTAATAACTTTAGAAATGTTTTTAACTTGTATAACATTTAAAAAAATTTATCTTTAAATATTAAAAACACTTTATAAAATCACTCTCAAACACAATTTTAATATAATACTAGTTTGTTATAAATGTCACAAAACCATAATTGAAATGTGTGAGTATGATATTTGATTTTAGTTAATATGATACTAGTTTCTTTAAATGATACTAGTTTGTAAAATTTTGTTTCACTTATTTACAAAATATAAATATTCATATTTTTTTATTTTCTATATTTTTTTTTTAGGATTTTAAAATTAAAACCAGAGCTTGAGCTTACTTAGAAATCAAATGATTTGAACCAGTCAAACTAGATTCTAAAAATAAGTTAAAGGTAAAAAAACAACAATATAACATAATAATACATATTATATGAATTTATCCTTTGATTAATACGACTTGATTAAGGCTTTTAATTGTAAGAAGAGATTAAATCTATAAATAATTAAATCATTAAGTCAATTCTTTTCGTATTTCAATTTGCATCAAATATGTTACTCATTCACTACACTTTGAATCAATGATTCAAATAATAATAATAATTTTTTTTAAGAACCCATCACTTGTGGGTTTTTTCTTGTTTCTTCCGTGAAATGCATTATAATTCACATTACTTTCAATGAATAATTCAACGCCCAACCCCACCACTTGATGGACACTTTTGATGTTTTTCTATCTAATGAAATATGGGTTCACAGTACATTTTCACTAAAATCTAAAGTTACAAGACTCATTGCATGTGAAATTCAATGTATAAATGATCTTAAACTATTGGAAGGATGTGATAACAGAGACCCATTATTTAGTGGCCTATTTCCCTACCTTTTTATTAAAAAACATCATGCATTCAATTTTTTTAGTTACTAATTCACTGATTTTTTTTTTCTTGTTTTCCAAACATATATTGACATAGTTAAAAAAAATCTATAAAGTTAGAATAATCTTGATTGATAATTAATGTTATATTTGGTTCTTGGAAAGTTTGAAGGAAAATGTAAGAAAAAGAAAATAGAAAGAAAAAAAAAAGTGAAGGAAAGTAAAAATTAAATTTAAAATCAATAAAGTATTTTTATATATTACTTCAAAAAAAATTTCACTTATTTAATAAAATTAAATATAAGAAAATTATTTTCTTTAACATTTTTTTTTCTTTTTCTAGTATTTTTTGGGAACTAAACATAGCCTAAATAAGATATATTGAACATAGAATACTAGTTGTTATTAATGCCACAAAATCATAATCAAAACGTGCAAATGTGCAAAGAAATGTATCATACGAGGGTTTTTATGTAATTATTTAGAAAAAGTGTATATTGGTATATACTTTTTGAAAATAAATAAATGAAAATGGAAATTTTTTACAAATAATTAAAATTTCATATACTTTTATATCAAAGTAGTATCCATTCAAATCAAATGTAGTACTTCAATATCATTTTTGACTTAAAAGTACATGATATACCAAATCGAAAGGTAGTAATTCAATATCACCTTTGACTTAAAAGTACATAATATATCAAAAAATTTAGGATCTCATGAGATGATATGAAATATGAAAAGAGAAGTTCCTATTTTGTATATATTTTCAAACAAACACTTGAAAAAACATTATTCCCATCATTTTTTATTATATTTGATATTTTATTGATTCTTAAAAATATTTTAAAAAATTTGAATAGGATGTTAAGACTTGTTTGATAATTACTTTCAAAAATGATTCTAGAAAACAATTTTTAAAAATTATTCTCTAATATTTTATAAAACAAAAATTTATTTGAAAACTTGAAATGTTTTTAACCTATTTTTTATATTTTTAAATATGTTTTTAAAAAAATTATATCTAATGTGTTATTTTCAAACATTCTCCATATTTGTATAATTATTTTTTAAAATAAGATATATTTGGTTAAAAGACCTGAAATAGTTTTAAAATTAGAAAAAAAACCTTCATTCATCTTTTTTAAAAAAACAAACTCATTGTTGATATTTTTACCCTTCTTTATTTCAACAAAAAGACATCACCCCTCACTACCAATTCATTTCCCTCTCATACTCTCTCTCTCTCTCATGTAGTAGGAGGGAGTATGTTGGCATCAACGTGAGAGTGGGAAAGGAAAAAAGAAAAAGAAAATACAAAGAGTTTGAAAGATAAATGAGAGAGGGAAAAAATGAAATGAATAAAATATGTGAGAAAACGTGGTTTTGGAGGGAAACAAATTAAAAAGGTAAAAAGAGTCCAAAATGGGTCGTCTTTCAACAAAATTAAGAAGGAAAGTCATTCTTGCAATTTGATGATTATTTTAGCCTATTTATCCTAATAACCATAAATAAAAAAAAAAAAGTGAAAACAATTAAAACAATTAAAATATGTTATCTAAAAACACTTCATTTTCTGTTTTAAAAAACAAGAATAGAAAATAGTTTTTTAATTGTCAAATATGTTTTTATGTGTTTTTATATTGTTTTATATTCTTAAAAATAAGAAATATAAAACTTTTTTTTTTTTTTTTTTGTTATAGAGAACAAAAAAGTATTCTTGAAAACAGGCGTAATATTGTTCATTGAGCAAAATTTTGTCATTTCTAACAAAATATAAATATGCGTGTTTCCATTTTTTTTTAAAAAAAAAACTCATCTTAGGATTTTAAAATTTAGACTAGAGGTTAAACTTTTTGTCCAAATCAAATGGTTGAATGAATTCAAACAAAGATTCCAAAAATAAGTTTAAGGACACAAAAAACAATATAACATAATATTACAACTTACATGAATTTATCATTTGATCACTATGACTTAATTAAGGACTTCTCATATTTAATCAAGTCTCAAATAAATAAATAAATTTTAAGATTGAAGCTTAAAAAGAGAGAATCAAATTTAAAAAAACTAAATAAATTTTTATAAAAATACATTTTTGGTGTTAAGTTAATTAGCATAGAAAAAAATATGTAATGAATAACAAATATAATTTGAACAACTTTTTTGGACATAAAATAAGAATAATGAAATGGTATAAAATAATTTTATTTTCTTATAGCAATATCATATTTAAGTATTTTGATAGGGCTAACATGTGTGGATAAAGAAAACTATTGTCTTCTAGCATAAGTGTTAACATCCATCAAATAAAATATAGAAAATTTATTTATTTATAAATTATATTTGATATTTTTAATTTTATCGTCTTCCACTTTGAATGACACGTATTCTTACTTGAAGCAATGTGTCATTGAGAGATGGAAATGACAGTGTTTCATCAGTGCTAAAGTTAAGCTATGATAACCTGCCAATCCACTTGAAGCAATGTTTTGCTTATTGTGCCTTATTTCCAAAAAATTATGAAATTGAGAAAAAATTATTGGTTCAATTATGGATGGCACAAGGTTATATTCAACCTTTAGACGAGAATGTAGGAGATCAGTATTTTGAGGAATTATTGTCAAGATCATTGTTGGAAGAGGTTGAAAATGGTGTTTATAATAATGTATCAAGTTGTAAAATGCATGATTTTATACATGACCTTGCCCAGTTAGTTGGATCTGAGACCTTTATTTTAAGAAATGATGCGGAGGAGATCTTGGAAAGAGTTCATCATGTATCATGATCTAAACCATTGAATAATGGGAGGAAGGCTTTGAAGGTAAAACACATAAGAACCTTTTTAAAGCTTCATACATATGAAGACGATAGCTCAATTGTGAGTAAGCTTATTTCAAATTTTAAAAATTTACGTGTGTTAAGCCTAAGTAAGTTCAACATAAGGAAGGTGTCAAAGTCTTTAGGCAAATTGAATCATCTAAGGTATCTCAATCTTTCCTATAATCATTTTAATGCTCTCCCAAATTCTATTACAAGGTTGAATAACTTGCAAACATTATAACTTGTTGGTTGTGAATATTTAAAGGAATTCCCCAAAGATATAAGGGAATTGGTTAATCTTAGGCACTTGGAGGATAATGGGTGTAGGAGTTTGACTCATGTGCCATGTGGGATAAGAGAATTGACTTCGCTTGAAAGGCTACCACTATTTGTTGTTGGAGATAGGAAGGGGTGGTTCAAGGATGATCGCCAAATTGGAAAGTTGAGTGAATTGGAAGGGCTTAACAACCTCAGAGGAAAGCTAAGGATTGAAAAGCTCGAAAATGTGAGGGATGTTGTGGAAGAATCCAGGGAAGCAAACTTGAGGGGGAAAAAATACGTTCAATCCTTGGGATTAAAATGGCAGGACCCAAGAGCCCAATCGGGTGAGGACACTGAATCACTGATAGAAGGCCTACAGCCACATCCACACCTGGAGGAGCTCTCTGTAGAAGGATATGGAGGCGTGAGGTTTCCAAGTTGGATGAAGAATTATGGGTCGAGTCTGCCTAACCTCATCACAATTAATCTGGAAAGATGTTCAGGATGCCAGATTCTTCCATCATTTGCTGAACTCCCTCACCTCAAGTCTCTGGAGCTTGATGGTATGGAAAAGGTGGAGTACATGGAGTGTTCATCAGAAGGCCCGTTCTTCCCATCTCTTCAATACCTCAAACTCAACTTAATGCCTGAGTTGAAGGAATTCTGGAGGAGGGACTCACCAACGGAGCCTTGCCCTTCATTTCCTTGTCTTTCCGAATTAACCATATGGGGATGCTTTAATCTGACATCAGTTGCACTGCCTTCATCCCCTCTTCTCTCACAACTAGATATCAAGTTCTGTGATAAGTTAGCCTCCTTGGAGCTGCATTCATCTCCTCGTCTTTCTAGTTTGGAGATCTGGGTTAGCCCTAAGCTCACATTCTTGAAAGTACCTTCGTTAACCTGTCTTAAGACTCTAAAGCTGCTCGGGGTGAAGGAAGAGCTATTACGTCAAATGTTGTTCACTGCTTCTTCATTGTAGTCTCTATCTATTGCAGTCGTGGATGATATGAGAACTCTCCCAGATGAGCTGCTTCAACATGTTTCCACCCTCCAAACTCTCAACATTTGGAACTGCCCCAATTTTACAGCATTCCCACACTGGATAGGCGGATTCTCCTCACTCAGAATGCTTAAAATATATAAATGTCCCAAATTGACATCACTGCCGGAAGAGATGCCTTCCCTCAACAGCCTACAGAGAACTGTTGTCTCTGATTGTTTGAACTTAGAAAAAAGTGGCCAAGAGGAAACTGTTGAAGACCGGCCACAAATAGATTTCATCGATGAAAGAATGAATGAAATTGGATTCCATGTCAGGTCAGAAATCCTAACTTTTCTTTAGTTTTTATTATCTTACATTCAAAATTCTCTATTTCCATTTTGTCCTGGTATTCAAAATTTATTTGCTCCTCGTATGTTTGTCAAAATGCTCAAATGAGTAAGTTTGGAAATTTTTTCCATCTTCAAACCATATGCTGATGCAGTTTACTAAACTAATATCATTTTACTTGGAGTTCTGCATTCTAAAAGTTCGAGGAAATACCTAACTCTCATATAAATATCATTTGTCACAGATTTTACTTGCTTTAAGAAGCTTAAGTTGGCCTAATGCCCAAAGGGATGCCAGAAGGAAATAGGTCTTGGATTGGCCTAAAGATTTTACATTGCCTACAAATTCATATCTATTAGATGGCTAAAGCAGAAAGGACATTTGCTTTCGTTTTAATTCAAATATGAACAACGCATATATTTCAGGTAATCCTCCTCCCATTATTGGTGGCTGCATCATAACTGATTTCACTATTGATCTGTTGAAATTGTTGCACTCATATATAATTTTTTTAATTAATGAATCATGTAAATAAAAAAATTTCTGTATTATTTGTCTCGTGATCACTGCTCTCTGTGTATTTATCAGCAAAGACAAAACAGTAGTCTATTATTATGCTTTATACTATCATTATGTCCACTGTTGATAGAGTAGTTCATTGATATTATGATTTACTTGTCATTTATTATAACTTAGTTGAACCTTTTTTTTGCTTGAGAAAATGCTTGTAATTAGTAAAGTTTAAAAATCTTATATTTAAAGATATCAATTCTAATGCTGTGTATTTTCATAGTTATAATTAACTATTATAATTTCTTGCTAAAATGATCTTGCTATTTTGTGTTTACATTCTCCATTTTGGAAATTATTTGGGTGAACTGTTTTATTGCAGATGTAAGTGTTGTCAATTGAATGTAAAAGGGTTAATGGCGGGGCTTGAACATCTCTATGAGTGGATTCAATATTTCATCACCTTTGACACCTTGAATAAATGTTGCAGAGAGCTTCATTTGTCAGATAATGAGGATGAGGTCGGCATGCAAATTGAATGGACTCCGAAGCTTTAGTTGGTCTCTCCACCATTGGGTCTTGGAAATGTTACCATTCTTGAAATTCTTCAAATCATCAACTGTTCTTGTTTAGAAACTTAAACAGCTTGACATCTCCTGATGAGCTTCAAATGTTTGCCCTGAATTGAAATCACTGCCAGAAGGGGATGTGCCCCTATGCACTTAAATGTTCCTGAAAATTGATATTGACCAGAAATGGATGATTCATAAGGAATTTCTATCCCTTAATTCAAGCATCTCATCTACAATATATTTCAGGTTTTCACTCTAATGTTTCTTCCTATTTTTAATAGCTTTAAATTTTTATTTTTTTGTCAATCTGTTTCATAAAATGCTTAGATGACTAAGTTTGAAAGTTTTGCATCTTCAAATCAATGTACAATTAGAAAAGTCATTAATTAGTCATTGAGGACCAAGCTAATTATATTGCTTTTTAAGTTTTGCATTCTAAGAGTTTGGGAAAATGTTAGGGTTGATTTCATTACTAATTTCTTGCAGATTTCACCTTGTTTAGGAGGCTTGTGATTAGTCATTGGCCCAAAGGTTTCTCATATCCCAATGCAAAATGATGATGGAAGATGGGCTGGATATTGCCTATGCCTTGGAAAAAAGGTATTGAGGGCCAGTGCGAAGGAAAAACTCCACTAACTTGCATTAAACTCTATCTCTTCTCTACTCTCAAGTGACAACATTACAAGCCTGGATGAACCTTCCCCTCAATTGGCATCACTGCCATCAGAAATGCATTCTCTCAGCACCCTGGAGAGACTCATCATTTGGGACTGTTCTGGTTTGGCAGCCACATATTATTTATATGCTTTGAAATTAATCACTTGAGCAATTTATATCTACTAGCTGACTAATGCAGAAAGGACTTTGGCTGCCATTTCAATTCAGGTGTGTTGTCAGACATATTTCAGAAAACCCTCCTCCCACCATTGCTGGCTGCATCCTCGTTTATTTTACTGTTGACCCATTAAGAATGTTATGCTCATCTATAATTTTGTTTATTAATGAATAGTGTAAAGCAAAAATTTTCTACACCGCTTATCTTGTCTCTACTCTCTGTGTATGTATTAGCATATAAATAATTGAAGTCTATTGCTATGCTTTATACTATTTTCTAAAATATCACTCTAACCAAAACTCAACATACATGAAAACACTTGATAATAATGTCAGCCATTAATAGTGGTAGTATAGACAAAACCAGTCATATCTATCAAAAAAAAAAAATATAGACAAAACCAGTCATCTGTTGATATTATGATTTAGTTGAACTTTTTTGGCTTGGAAGTATGTTCGTAATTAGTAAAATTTGAAAATCGCATCTTTAAAGATATCAATTGGTAATGTTTGTATTTTCATAGTTATAATTAACTATTATAATTGTTTGCTAAAATGATCTTACTATTTTATATTTCTATTCATCATGTTTGGAAATTTCTTAGGTTAACACTTTTATGGCAGATGTAATTGTTGTCATGTCAAA
This sequence comes from Vitis riparia, assembly GCF_004353265.1. Lineage (NCBI taxonomy): Eukaryota > Viridiplantae > Streptophyta > Magnoliopsida > Vitales > Vitaceae > Vitis > Vitis riparia. The sequence continues at coordinate 20,934,934 of NC_048449.1, read as the reverse complement.
TGTAAAAATGGATACTGGTCTATCAGTGGATTCTATATCTCCATCACATTTGAGACCTTGAATAAATGTTGCAAAGAGCTTTTGTTAGATAATGAGGTTGAGGCTGGCAAGCATATTGCAAAGGACTTTGGGCTTTCAAATGTTGCCATTATGAAAATTCTTAAAATCATCCATGTTCACTGTCTGTCTCAACGTATTCTGTATGTCTGTCTCTGTCTCAACATATTCAGTATGTCACAGCCATTGAGAAGAACTTCATCTGTTAGAGAATGAGGATGATGACAGTGGCACACAATTTGAAGGAAACCCTCATAACTAGGCTGGATTGGTGGCTTGACATCTCTGGAAGGTAACAATCCATAGGCACTCTACATTATGAATATTGTATTATTCTGATAATATTCATCATGACTTACAGGCTAAAGACACAGACACTGAAAGAAATTAATATTTCCTCTACTTCTACTTTTCCTTTTTTTTTTTAATTGTACAGTTGGGTACACAAGCAAAAGAGAACTGTTTTCCACGCTATTTGTGATTGCTTGAGCCACCATAACGACATGATTATGCTGTTTGAGACTGTTCAATGTTTCAGAGGCAAATGTTGGCCACTTATGGATGGCTGATGAATATGAAAAGGGTTATCAATTGCATCACCAACCTAAGGCCTCCTCAGTTTTTGTTACTGTTCACAACCATCCTTTCTACTCAGGTTTATGCTTTTGATCCCTTTATTGTTTATTACTTCTCAATCAGTTTGTTGAGAAAGTGTTATACTTTGCTTGCAATTTTGGTTTGTTGATTCCCATGTGTAGCAGAGGATAGCTGAGAGTTGAGTGAGCAGCATATACTGCTGAATCAGTAAAACATGAGTTCGGTTAATTCCCCTCTTTTAAGCTTTTCAAGCTCAGGAACCTAAATGCTTTGGATTGACTGTGATAGAGTCTTCTTCATTTTTATTGAAGGTAGCACTATTCTTCTCATACCTGAAGTAGCCAGACTCCATAGTTTGAAAAACTTTGAAAGGGAGTATCATTGCTAGAGTGAGTGACATTATAACCATACTTGATAAATTATACATGAAAATGAGAATGTTATATTTGATCAATTATATATGAAAATGAGAATGCTATACTTATTGAAAGATGTCAAAAGGACTTCTGTGCTCTTTAGTTAAAGCATGTCATCTATAATAGGTTTTAGGAGTGCAATCCCTCCATTTTTTATGACTTCATTTTTTATTGTTATACTATCAGTCTTCTAAAAGTGTTACCCTCTGTTTCTGTTTTTCTGATGCAAAATTAGTTTTACTGAGGATGTGAAATCTGACAAAGATTCCATGTTAGGCAAACCTTCTCCACGGTTTTGAATTGTGAGTTAATTTAATATTTTTGGATAAATATACTTATAATTATTTTAACCAATTTACTTTTGGACAAATTAATAACGTTATTTAAGTTCATTATACATGTTTGTTGAATAATTAGGCTAGTTTTAAAATTTATTTCATGCTTGTTATCATTAACAGCTAATTATATGCCCAATAAATCATAAGTTGCTTCATGTTTTCTCACCAAATTTTAGATAATGTTGAAAGCTTACTCGATTTGGTTTAATATAATGTTGAGAACTTAAATCAGTTCGCTTTTCGAGAGACAAATGTGACAGCATTGGAAAGGGAGCTCAGGTTAATTTTATTATTTATTTTTATTTTTAATTTTTTTTTTAATTTCATCATTCTCATAAACCTATATGCTTTCTTTCATTTTTGTCTGTTGTCTATAGTCTCTTCATTATTAATGTCTATGATTCCTTCCTCTCTTTGAGCTTTTATTTTTTGGATTATTAATTTATTGCTTCCCTTTAAATAAAATTTTTTTCCTGCAATTCTGAGCTTTTTTTGTTTCTTCTCATTTACAGTAGAATACCAATCCTTTGGTGAGGAGCACATATAGTACCGAATCATAAGAAAATTTGGTTCCCCCACTTTTCTAAATTTTCTTGGGCATGGGAATCTAAATACTCTTAAATACACCGACAATAATGGTAATGACTTTTCTTCATCTTCTTCTTCTCTTTTCCTTTGCAACTTCATAAACTACTTCTCTCTTTAAGGATTGTTTCATCCATTACTCGGCTGATTATGTCATCCTGCAACTGTCTTTGAAGTTAGAGCTACTGGCATTACATATGCCTTTGAACCAGGTACTGTGTATACTATTGAAAATCATTTGAATAAAATTTTGGTATTAGTGAAATGACGTATGGCTTTCAAACTATTCTAATCTTGGACCCGTATGTATAATATATATGCAGAGATCCAAGATGGGGCTGATGCTACGGGAGCTACAGTGAGGATCCCAAAATTGTCCAGGAAATGACAGAAATTATGCCTGGGTTTCAAGGCGAAATCCCTGCCAATTCAAGGAAGGGCATTCCTTATGTTGGTGGAAAGTAAGTACAATCCACCTTCATGTAAATAGTTGTGCATATTCTTCACATTCTACTGAGAACATGTCAGTCCTATTGCCCAAACAATTGATTTATGATCAAAAGAACTTCAGAAGTTGCATGGAAGATAGCCTCAAAATTGGTGGGAACTTCTCTAGAATATGAATATTCATTGTCAAATAGTGTGTCAAGTAAACTCTAAAATCTGTCAAATGGGTACTTGTCTTTTGTGGTTCATGTGGCAGCTTGCAATTTCATCCATGATAGACCTTTGCAACGGCAAGCTATATAGATTCGTTTAGCTAGCCTCTTTTTTTTTTTTGTTTAATTGGTTTTTCTTTTTTCTGATACTAGCCATTATGATTAATCAAGATATGCCCATCTTTAAAATATTTTTTAGATGGCAGTTCTCTGAAACCTAGTTTTTGAAGTTGTTAAACTATCCTGTTGTATGCAAGTTCAGTTATAGATGCTTATTCTAGACCTAGTCTGAGGGTTTGATGGTTCTGTATCATTTCCTTTCATGTAGTTTGAAAGATTACGATAGGAGACTTTTGTGAATGAATATTCATTAAAGCGTTTCAAATTGTTTGTAGCTGAAACTTTTTGGCAGAGTAAAAAATTACACTAAATTTGTAATAGAACCTGGAAAATTTCTATCATTCCAACACATTGGGACTAGGCATAAGGGGAAATCTGTAATTTACTACTTAGTAAGCCATGCCAAATGTTTTGATCGTCACTTTCTTAAAACTTTCATGAAGTGGTCGAGGTTCTCCCTAATGAGAAGTTAGAATCATATAATATGTGGATCTCAGTATAGCCCACAATGAGTATATACTTGAATTCCGGTGCAAATAATTAGATCACTCATTTTTTTAGTTTCTGTTCTTTATTGTTGTCAATTTGGATGCACCAGCATCTGAAAGAAGTTTGAAATCTTGAGCTACTCTTGCCAGACCAGTAAATAGAATTGCTGCTGACTAGGTATGGATATTTGTGTTAGTGCGGTATTGGCTCGAGCTACTTGGTTTAGCATTATACCTTTGGTTTAGCAACTTGGTTAATATTTTATATTTGATAAGTTTCAGTTGGTCCAATTGCTCATGTCAATGTTTCCATGGAGATGGGCCTGTGGCAGATGTTGTAAATATCACATCATCTAGTAATCTTTTAACTTTATGAAGAATGCATTTTCTGCTATATAATGGCATTTGTTTTTCAATTCTTATAGTTTCAAATTTCAGCATCGTATTTTGAAATGCCTTGCTGCCTATTCTGTCATTGCTCTTCCATTATGAAGGTGTTTCCACAATATCTGATAGCTCTTTTTCTTTCATTGATTGTTTCCAGGTAAACTTTACAAAAAGAGAACTGCACAATGTCTTTGTTAAAAAGCTTTAAAGGTAACAAAGAGGGCACCACATTGGAGCAATAAACTTTCTGTAGAGGATGTGGAGTATCTTTTCATGAAGAGCCTTTCTGTAAGTCCATGTATTTCTGAAATTTTGATGAATTGTAAAATGTTTAAAATTCATTTTTGAGCCATCTATTGCTAAATTAGCATCCTCTTCTTCATATTTGGGCACTGCTATATTATTTTAATAAATTGGAAAAAAAACATGTTTGGCAGTGTTGCTACTTAAAGTATTTCTAATGGAAGTATTTTCCTTAAAAGTATTTTTATAAAAATCACATATAAAGTATTTTTCCAAAAAAAATACTATAAGTGATTTTTCAGATTTTTAAAAGTGTTTCTTAAATTTTGTAAAACACCTAATTTTTTTTTTCAAAAACACTTTTAGACTAAAAACACATCCTAAATTCAATGTCAAACAGAGTCTAAGTATAATTGTCTAAAAAAAAATTATGTCGATACGAAAAGTAGTAATGAAAACTATGTCACCAAAAGTATTTCAACAAAGATAGATATCTGATATGTTCTATTCACATTTATGCTACAGGTGTTTCTTGTAGGTTCACATGGATTTGACTTTGTTAGCCCTTGACATGGACAATAACATGGTGGCACAAGGACTCAATGTCTTGTGCAAGGAGATGACTTGGTGAGCCATGGACGCAATGCCATGACATGTGTAGCACCAATAGAGAGACTCGGATAGGGCACATCAATGTGAAAAGTTAACATCGAGGCTTGCTATTCATAACTGTCCAATGACACCTCCTTCTCTAGTTCCTGGATTGTTTCAGAAGCAAAATTAATCACCATTCTAAAAACTTCTCGTGTGACAAATGTTTTCCATGGTCTATGAGTGTGATTCATGTAGTTACGTTTAAAATATATTTCATGAAGCTTTAATGGGATATGTTAATTTGTTCTTCTGATAAATCATTTTGTGAAATTTCAATTATACGTCATGTGGGTACCTGGCATGCGAAATTTCAAAATTTCAATCATTTTGTGATATTTGGGATATGTAGGCCATCCCAATAAAGCTGGCCTGAGCCATCATAAGTATTGACTGTTACATGTCATCGACAGGATAATGTTACAAAATTAAATGGACACCCAAAACAATTTTTTAGTATCATATGATAATATATTGTTTTTATTATTAATTTATATTCATTTTATTTTTAACTTGAAAAATAAAAATAAAAAATTTATAAAATTTCTATCCATCAATATTTTTTGTTAATTCTATAATTATTTAGAGTATTCAAACTTATAGGCAATTTTTAAAATATTTTTAAAGGTCTTGTCACGAATTTAGAAGCTATTTTTTTTACTCAAATAATAATTAAAATGTAAGAATTTTACTACTTCTCCTTGAAATGAAAAAAGAAAAAGAAAAGGAAAACTAGCTAAATCCATAATTCAACCCAAATATTTTTTTTCCTTGAAAAAGGTGGAGAGAATCCGAACCCCATCCACTTAGTTGTTCTTTAATATATTTGGACCATTCCATAAGAATTCAACTATTCCACGTTTTTGTGTTTGCAAAGCTAATGTTCCTTCTTGGATATATTCTTGTTTTTATTCACTTAATTTTCCATCCTCATAATATTTAATGATCATTTTCTTGATAATTAACCTTATTTATGGTCAGGAATCATAGTCTTTTGTACAAGAATTTATATTTACTTATATTTTAAATGGTTGTTAATACATGAGATTTAAAAAAATATAATAATTTAAAAAATTATTTTTAAAATATAATAATTGAAAATTTCATTTGAAAGTTGTATTTCGAGTTGAATTTGGAAATTGCTTTTAAGATGCTAATTGTTTTTTAAATGTAGTTTAGGAAATTATGTTAAAATTATCATATTTTACTAAATATTTTTAAAATAAATAATTTTTTTGTCATAATGTCATCAATATATGTCAAAAATAATAATAATAATAATAAAAGCAGCTTTGATAAACTTAAGTCTCTTGGTAATCGTTTTTAAAAACAGTTCTAAAAAATTATTTTTAAGAACAATATTTTAAAACTATTACCCATGGTACATTTTTTACAAAATTTGGTACATCCTTCATTAAATTTGATACATCCAATCCTTGAGCTACAAGGACCCCTATCTTATTACCCATGGTCCGTTCATTCCTTTAGGAATATTTGGAAAGTGATTGGAAGTCATTTCATACTCTAAAACAGACTTTGGAACCTTAGGTACATCTTTAAGAAAATTTGATACATCTAATCCTCAAGCTAACGGGACACCTATCTTCCTTTCCATGGTCCATTTATTCCTTTGGACACACTTAAGAAGTGATTGGATGTCAGTCCCCACTTTGGAATGGACTTTGGTCCCCCTTGGTACATCATTTACAAAATTTAGTACATCCTTAAAAAAATTTGGTACATCCAATCCTTGAGCTACCAGGACCCCTAACTTATTACCCATGGTCTGTTTATTCTTTTAAGGATCTTTGGAAAGTGATTGGAAGTCGTTCCTTACTCCAAAACGGAGTTGGGAACCTTAGGTACATCCTTTAAAAAAATTAATACATCCAATCCTTGAGATAATGTGACACCTATCTCCCCTTTCATGATTCATTTCTTCATTTGGAGACCTTCAAGAAGTGATTAAAGGTCCTTCCTTGGTACATCCTTTATAAAATTTGGTACATCTTTTACAAAATTTAGTACATACTTCACAAAATTTGGTATATCCTGAAAAAATTTTGGTACATCAAATTCTTGAGCTACTAGGACCCTTATGTTATTATCCATGGTCTGTTTATTCCTTTAGGGATCATTAAGAAATGATTAAAGGTTGATCCCTACTTTGAAATGGACTTTGAAACCCTAAGTACATTCTTTAGAAAATTTGATACATCAATTCCTTGAGCTAACAAGACACATATCTCCCTTCCCATGATCTATTTCTTCCTTTAGAGACCCTTGGGAAGTGATTGAAGGTCATTCCCCACCTTGAAACCGACTTTGGAAATTATGGTACATCATTTACAAAATTTGGTACATTCTTTAAAAATTTTGGTACATCTTTTATAAAATTTGATACATTTTTAAAAAAATTTGATACATCCAATTCTTGAGCAATTGAACGCCTATCTTATCACTCATATTCAGTTTATTCCTTTAAAGATGTTTGGGAAGTGATTTGAGGTAGTTCCCTACTCCACTTGATGTTGAATGGAATGCATCTATTCACCTCCATATATTTCTCCACTGGGTCTTGCTACGGTACCGAAAAGTGCTTTTCGGTACCATACCCACTTTTTTGGGCTAATAAGATCAAGACACGTGGCATTCAAAAAATAATAAAAAATATACACAACCAATTCTTCAGGTCACCCAACCGGTTGCCATGGGAATTAATCCCATGCAACACACATTTTTACATTCATTACAATAACCAATTAAAAATTTCTGTTTAATGTAATTATTTTGTTTGGTGAATTTTTTTTATGAAACAGAAAAATAAAGAGAAATTTGAAAAAATAAATTACAGTTTATTTAATTTTGTACTATAAAGTGATTAAACCCCACATAAAAATTAAATTTAAAATAAATAAATAAAATTATAAAGAATTTGGTGATATAATTTAGAAATTAAGGAAAAGTAAATTTAATTTATTAAATAAAGAAATTTTTGAAAAAATAAATTACAGTTTTTTTATTTTTGTACTATAAAGTGATTAAACCCCACATAAAAATTAAATTTAAAATAAATAAAAAAATTATAAAGAATTTGGTGATATAATTTAGAAATTAAGGAAAAGTAAATTTAATTTATTTTAACATCAAATAATAAATAAAGAAATTTTTGAAAAAATAAATTACAGTTTTTTTATTTTTGTACTATAAAGTGATTAAACCCCACATAAAAATTAAATTTAAAATAAATAAATAAAATTATAAAGAATTTGGTGATATAATTTAGAAATTAAGGAAAAGTAAATTTAATTTATTTTAACATCAAATAATTTGTTGACAAAAATTTGACGAATATTTGAAGTGTGAAAAGCAATATAATTGGTTTATGAAGTTAAAAAAATAGGAAAACTAGAACTAAATTTTATAAAATATATATTAAATGAAAATTAATTTAGTTGTGTAGTAATTATTAATTGAGAATATATGATTAAATTATTTCTTAGCTTTTCAAAAAAATTGGCTGAAATATTGAAAATACGAAAAAAGGTATAATTACTAACAATATGGAAATCCAAACCCCTCACATATTTTTTCGGTAAATTTCTATTTTGAATTTTTCGATCCATTTCACACCCTCAAAATGTACTGAAATTTTGAGTATTTTTTGGATTTGGATTTTTCCGGAAATCATTTGACCACCTTCTAAGTATAATGAACTTATTTAAACAATATCCAAGTCATATTAAGTTCCAAAAAAGTTTAAAAACTTAAAACAAGTGGAGAATCTGGAGGGTACGAAGCATATGAGAATTCCTCACATTCTTCGTACCCTTGTGAATTTTTTAGTATTTTTGGATTTGGATTTTTCCGGATATCATTTAATCACCTACCAAGTGTAACAAACTAATTTAAACAACATCCAAGCCATATGATGTCCCAAAAAATTTTTAAAAGTTCAAAGAAGTGGAGATTTGGGATGGTACGAACAATGTAAGGATTCCTCACATTCTTCGTACCATTGTGAATTTTTTAGTATTTTTGGATTTGGATTTTTCCGGAAATCGTTTCACCACCTCCTATGTGTAAGGAACCTATTTAAACAATATCCAAGTCATATGATGTTCCAAAAAATTTTAAAAACTTCAAACAAGTGTAGAATTGGAAGGGTACGAAAAATGTGAGGATTCCTCACATTCTTCGTACCCTTTTGAAATTTTTAGTATTTTTGGATTTCGATTTTTCCGGATATCATTTGACCACCTTCTAAGTGTAACAAACCTATTTAAACAACATCCAAGCCATATGATGCCCAAAAAATTTTCAAAAGTCCAAAGAAGTGGAGATTTGGGAGGGTACGAACAATGTGAGGATTCCTCACATTCTTCGTACCCTTGTGAATTATTTAGCATTTTTGCATTTCGATTTTTCCGGATATCATTTGATCACCTTCTAAGTGTAACGAACCTATTTAAACAACATCCAAGTCATAGGATGCCCATAAAATTTTCAAAAGTCCAAAGAAGTTGAGATTTGGGAGGGTACGAACAATGTGAGGATTCCTCACATTCTTCGTACCCTTGTGAATTATTTAGTATTTTTGCATTTCGATTTTTCCGGATATCCTTTGACCACCTTATAAGTGTAAGGAACCTATTTAAACAATATCCAAGTCATATGATGTCCTAAAAAATTTTAAAAACTTCAAACAAGTGTAGAATTGGAAGGGTACGAAAATGTGAGGATTCCTCACATTCTTCGTACCCTTTTGAAATTTTTAGTATTTTTGGATTTCGATTTTTCCGGATATCATTTGACCACCTTCTAAGTGTAACAAACCTATTTAAACAACCTCCAAGCCATAGGATGCCGACAAAATTTTCAAAAGTCCAAAGAAGTTGAGATTTGGGAGGGTACGAACAATGTGAGGATTCCTCACATTCTTCGTACCCTTGTGAATTATTTAGTATTTTTGCATTTCGATTTTTCCGGATATCATTTGATCACCTTCTAAATGTAACGACCCTATTTAAACAACATCCAAGTCATAGGATGCCCATAAAATTTTCAAAAGTCCAAAGAAGTTGAGATTTGGGAGGGTACGAACAATGTGAGGATTCCTCACATTCTTCGTACCCTTTTGAAATTTTTAGTATTTTTGGATTTCGATTTTTCCGGATATCATTTGACCACCTTCTAAGTGTAACAAACCTATTTAAACAACCTCCAAGCCATAGGATGCCCACAAAATTTTCAAAAGTCCAAAGAAGTTGAGATTTTGGAGGGTACGAACAATGTGAGGATTCCTCACATTCTTCGTACCCTTGTGAATTATTTAGTATTTTTGCATTTCGATTTTTCCGGATATCCTTTGACCACCTTATAAGTGTAAGGAACCTATTTAAACAATATCCAAGTCATATGATGTCCCAAAAAATTTTAAAAACTTCAAACAAGTGTAGAATTGGAAGGGTACGAAAAATGTGAGGATTCCTCACATTCTTCGTACCCTTTTGAATTTTTTAGTATTTTTGGATTTCGATTTTTCCGGATATCATTTGACCACCTTCTAAGTGTAACAAACCTATTTAAACAACCTCCAAGCCATAGGATGCCCACAAAATTTTCAAAAGTCCAAAGAAGTTGAGATTTTGGAGGGTACGAACAATGTGAGGATTCCTCACATTCTTCGTACCCTTGTGAATTATTTAGTATTTTTGCATTTCGATTTTTCCGGATATCATGTGATCACTTTCTAAATGTAACAAACCTATTTAAACAACATCCAAGTCATAGGATGCCCATAAAATTTTCAAAAGTTCAAAGAAGTTGAGATTTGGGAGGGTACGAACAATGTGAGGATTCCTGACATTCTTCGTACCCTTGTGAATTTTTTAGTATTTTTGCATTTCGATTTTTCCGGATATCCTTTGACCACCTTATAAGTGTAAGGAACCTATTTAAACAATATCCAAGTCATATGATGTCCCAAAAAATTTTAAAAACTTCAAACAAGTGTAGAATTGGAAGGGTACGAAAAATGTGAGGATTCCTCACATTCTTCGTACCCTTTTGAATTTTTTAGTATTTTTGAATTTTGATTTTTCCGGATATCATTTGACCACCTTCTAAGTGTAACAAACCTATTTAAACAACATCCAAGCCATAGGATGCCCACAAAATTTTCAAAAGTCCAAAGAAGTTGAGATTTTGGAGGGTACGAACAATGTGAGGATTCCTTACATTCTTCGTACCCTTGTGAATTATTTAGTATTTTTGCATTTCGATTTTTCCGGATATCATTTGATCACCTTCTAAGTGTAACGAACCTATTTAAACAACATCCTAGTCATAGGATGCCCATAAAATTTTCAAAAGTCCAAAGAAGTGAGATTTGGAGGGTACGAAAATGTGAGGATTCCTCACATTCTTCGTACCCTTTGAATTTTTAGTATTTTTGGATTTCGATTTTTCCGGATATCATTTGACCACCTTCTAAGTGTAACAAACCTATTTAAACAACCTCCAAGCCATAGGATGCCCACAAAATTTTCAAAAGTCCAAAGAAGTGGAGATTTGGGAGGGTACGAACAATGTGAGGATTCCTCACATTCTTCGTACCCTTGTGAATTATTTAGTATTTTTGCATTTCGATTTTTCCGGATATCATTTGATCACCTTCTAAGTGTAACGAACCTATTTAAACAACATCCAAGTCATAGGATGCCCATAAAATTTTCAAAAGTCCAAAGAAGTTGAGATTTGGGAGGGTACGAACAATGTGAGGATTCCTCACATTCTTCGTACCCTTGTGAATTTTTTAGTATTTTTGCATTTCGATTTTTCCGGATATCCTTTGACCACCTTATAAGTGTAAGGAACCTATTTAAACAATATCCAAGTCATATGATGTCTCAAAAAATTTTAAAAACTTCAAACAAGTGTAGAATTGGAAGGGTACGAAAAATGTGAGGATTCCTCACATTCTTCGTACCCTTTTGAAAGTTTTTAGTATTTTTGGATTTCGATTTTTCCGGATATCATTTGACCACCTTCTAAGTGTAACAAACCTATTTAAACAACCTCCAAGCCATAGGATGCCCACAAAATTTTCAAAAGTCCAAAGAAGTGGAGATTTGGAGGGTACGAACAATGTGAGGATTCCTCACATTCTTCGTACCCTTGTGAATTTTTTAGTATTTTTGCATTTCGATTTTTGCGGATATCCTTTGACCACCTTATAAGTGTAACAAACCTATTTAAACAACCTCCAAGCCATATGATGCCCCAAAAAAATTTAAAAACTCCACACAAGTGGAGATTTGGGAGGGTACGAATAAATGACCGTTCGCACAAATCATAATAATTGAATTGGAAGTAACTAATGAATTATATAACCTTATGCTACCACCATATGCATCAGTTTTTGTACCTTTGTTGGTTTTTGTTAGTTTCTTTCAATCCCACAAAGTCGTTCCAAAATTGACTTGTTTAAAAAATGTTGATCTTATGTTCAATACTCATTTAAGGGGTTATTGAGATTTGATCCTTTTTCTTCAATAGGCCATCAAGTATTTTTTGGATAATCGGAATTAGGAGGTGCAATTTAGGCAAGTTGTCATGACTTAAGCCAACCTTAATTTGGATAAGGTTCGACAATTATTTATAATCTTAGGGTACAAATTTTTTTTCCCAAACTTAATTAAGCTGAAATACAAATAAAAATTCGAACAACCCAGACCTAATCTAAATCCAATTTAATATTTTTATAATATTTATAGTTTAAATTATTTATTTATTAAATTTATTTTATTTAATTTTGTATATGATGTTTCAATAATAATATCAATTTATAATTTTTTTCCCCCTTTTGTACAAAATAATAGCGATGACCATCCGGTTGACCGGTTGTGTACACGGTCGACCGGTTCGTCGGGACTGATATTTTGAAACGTCCCCCGCGCGCTTCGTTTCTCCCATTTTCGCCTCCAGAGCTTCCCGCTCCTTCATATCCTTGCTTCCCGAAGAGTTTTTGGCCAGATTTCGCACCGTTTGCATGCTGAGGACTTCATTTTGGGACGGATTTGGGCAAGGGTTTTGGTTTTAAACCCAGGGTTTCACCTCTTCAGGGCGTCTCCTCTCTTCACCACGCGTGTGAGGGCTGTTCAGTTTCATCTCCAGGCGTATAGGGTTTCGGGTTTGTGGTTGCATCTTCCTCTTTGCTTTCATTCCTTGTTTGGACTCCTTCTTCACCTCTTTCACTACATTGATGGCACCACGGAGAGAGACGAGCACTTCCAGGGCTCAGAGCAAGCGCCCTGTTGAGGCATCTCAGCCCGAGCAGACGGAGGCTGCCGAAAGGCGAGGTTTGACACGTCACTCTTCAGTTCGAATGAGGACCATCAGCGCTACAAGCAAAAATTTGCTAAGAGGAAAGTCATCCCAGGGAGAAATGTCAATTTCTCCCAACTTCGGCACTTTGGCTTTGAGGGGTTGTTCGGACAGATGGGATGGCTCCCCGTAGTGACGATCTCTGAGCCCGTCTTCCCAACTCTGGTGCGGGCTTTCTATTCTCGGGCGACCTACGGGGTTGGAGGACCCCTATTGTCCACTGTGAGAGGCGTTGAGATCCGTTTGAGTCCCGAGAGCATCTGCCGCATTCTCGACATCCCTTCGGGTGGACTCCGTGTTTATGAGGCCAAGGCGTGGCCCACTGTGCCGGGATTTGATGCTATAGAGGCTGTTCAGAGGTTGTGTGGACATGCCGAACCTCAGGGGATGGGCAAACCATCGGCTCAGAGCTTGACAGTGACTAGCCGAGTCCTTCACCATATGATTTCTTCGATTCTCTTGCCACGTGGAGGACATCGAGACGAGGTCTCCTACCTCGAGGCTTTCATTGTTGACTCGATCCTCATCGGGAGATGGATTCATGTTGGCTACCTTATGATGATGCACATGATCTCCTGTGTTGAGAGCTCGACGCGTGTACTCCCCTACGGCCGCTTCCTTACCCGTGCTTTCAAGGATGCCGGGATCGACTTGAGTAGAGAGACAGATGTTGAGGCCCCCACCACTTATGACACGTATGATGAGCAGTCTTTGGGCCGCATGAAGTTCGAGAAGGCACCCGATGGCTCCTGGGTTAGGAAAGCCGAGCGACAAGGTCAGGGACATGATCAGATACACCCTGGAGTAGAGGAGGAGGCCGAGATTAGAGAGATGGAGGATGGGTTGGACCCTCAGAGGGACTTTCAGCAGAGAGGGCCCGAGGTTGACATTCCACCTCCACATCAGTCAGAGGGCATTCATTTTGAGGCTACCTTCTCCGAGCCTATGATGACTGAGCCGTCCTTCACAGCAGGCCCTTCATCTCAGCCATCATTTACCGAGGTACCATCTCAGGCTCCTCATGCTCCTGATTATCCACCTTGGATGGATTTGTCAGCACAGATCAGCTCTCTCGGGACACGTATGGAGGAGTTAGCCGTAGTGCATGATACTCGTTTTTCTTCCATGGAGGATCACATCGATCAGTGTGAGGCCGGCTTCACCTCTCAGTTTGAGCATCTCGTAGAGAGGATTGAGCGGCTTGAGAGCGCCAAGAGAGTCAGCACGAGGAGATGATGGCTTACCTACGTTCTGTGTTTCCACCACCACCTCCACCTCCTCAGTCTTGAGTGTGTTTGGGATCCCCCTTCGTTTCTTTTTGATGTTGCCAAAGGGGGAGATATTTATTGGATATAGGATCTATAGGATCTAGGAGTCTCTCATGCATGTCATTGTTATCAATGTCATATCTATCTTATTGTACATGTGAGATTTCCATATATATATGATATGATATTTTTATCAATTGATTCTTCGTCTTTTACATTGCTTATCATTTGATTGATCCATGATTGGTTTGAGGGGGATATTTCTTTCTCTCCTAGATAACCAAGGTTTGTCATCATAAAAAAGTGGGAGATTGTTAGCCCAAGGGTTCTCCTAATCGGGTTTTGATGATAACAAACCATGGTTAAGTAAGTAATTGGTTTAATGTTTAAGAATCTCAAATATTAACTCCGAAATTCATCAAAGGACCAATCTATGAAGCATAAGCAAATAAAGAAAATGTGGATATGTAACTGATTTTGTACAATTTTATATCCAACACACCATGGTGGATCAATTGGATTCATTAAAATGCCATGGTTTCATATATATCTAAACAAGAATCTGAAAGTAAGTAGTTCTCAAGAATCTTCGATAGCCTAAAATGTCATACTGGCCTAGTCACACTTTTCATAAAGTTCCTATCTTGCACAAATCATTTCTTGTCCTTCCCTCTTTAGTTGTTGTCTACTAGTGGAAACAAATGTTTTTCTCCACAAACTATGTTGAGTTAGATTTTTATGGTGCAGGAATACTACTACTTCACTGCATAATGAATTTCTTGTGAACCTCTACCCATGGAAGATGTAAATTCTAGCTGGCTAGTTTGATTTTTTAGACAAAAGCATATTTATAAGACGGGATATGGCAGCATTTGCAGTGCAAAGTTCACTGCACGGCTGGCTTATGATCTATATCATGTTTTGGGTTTTTGACGAATAACCTTTCATGATTAAAGTTTTATACACTTCATTGGTTAACCCTTCCATATTCCAAGTGTCAATATATAATTTACATTTTGTCCAAGGTTGGGGGTTTAATTTGACTGTGGAGAATTGCATTTTGAATTTCTATTTGGATTTTATGAAGTTTTCATATTGAAGCTTGGTAGCTTTTCGGGTGTTTTGGTAAGAAGATGACTACTAAACCTTGGATCTTGTCTCTGGAAGGAGATTAAGATACTTGACCAATCCCTGATGGGTATTGGAAGCCTTTTTAAAAGTCAATAGTATCTCAATTTTACCTATAAAAAAAAAAAAAAAATTATAGAGTCAATGGATTATATTAACGGATGTGCTCATACTCTTGCTCTCTTTTCGCGCCTTTTTAATACAATTTCTTACTTATATAAAAAAAAAATTAATTACTGGATGTGTTGATGTTTAGGCATCATGTTTCCTTGTTACGGTAGGGGATAATTTTGGTTTATCTTGCATTACTTCATCCTATCAATGTGTTATATAGATTGATAATTCTGTTTTTCGTCTTTGGGAACAGATTTTTTGGAGGATGGATTCAATACAGGGCTACAAGTTAAGACTGATAATTTATCTTGCATTACTTCATCCTATCAATGTGTTTTATATATTGATAATTCTGTTTTTTCGTCTTTGGGAACATATTTTTTGGAGGATGAATTCACTACAAGGCTAAAAGTTAAGAACGAACCTGGAAACGCCCATAACCTTCCATTTTCCCCCAAATAAGACGAGCTGAGTGAGGAAGAACTTGAAACTATGGTAGACGAACGTTACAAGGATGGTTCTAAATTTATTACCTATGCTGAAGATGATTATGAGACGAAAAGATCAGTTCAAAGAAACTCGCTTATCCCTTCTATTAAGGATCCAACGATCTGGAAAGTCAAGTGCATGGTACAATGTTTAATAATTTGAGATCAGAATTTGGAATGCCTTCAGCAATCCCTCCTCTTTTGCATTCCTTTCATTTGTTTGATGTAATGATGTATTTTTTTAGGGGAAAGAAAGACAGGATGGATGACTAGATGGTGGAGCTGAAACTGGATGGTGATGTGAATAGAACAGGAGACATATGTGTTGACCTGTCTAGCATGTATAAACTTTTTCCCTGTCTAGGATGTATCAACTTTTTCTATCCAGAACAAGGATATGTGTTGAAATTTCATAGAAATTGTTCTTTATCCTTATATCGGCATCAAGCTGAATAATATTTAGGTTGTGCGTGCATGTTGTGATATCCTTTACATCACCTTTACTATTGTAATTTATGCATATGCACCACCACATAAAGTAGCTACTAGTGCAACTCTAATTTTAACATCGCTTTATTGATTTTCTTGTGTAATGCATAGTCTAGTTGGAGTTATTAGATTGGTGACTAATGCCTGCACCCTACAGAGAGTGGGACTATGAAATTTCACTCCTAGGTAAACTGGTCGACCGGTTATCTTCTACCGGTTGCCTACTTACTTATTAGTGAGCAGAAATCGCTGTAAAAGCACCATTGAGTGGATTCCCAACAGATTTGGAGACAAATCCACTAGCAATGCCCACCCTCCTGAACTATAAATATGATTACTTCTGTACTTTACCTCCAAGTAGTTCTTCCCATGGAAATAATTAATTTCAAGCGCTTGACTCACTAGCAATGCCACGCTCTGCTTAACTATCCAGGACCCCTGAGAAATTAAGCTTACAGTCCTCATTATATTACGCCAAATTTGAAGTCAATTCTAAAGACCTAAAAGCAGAATGACAAGGCTTGCATGTTCTGAAGGTGTTTTATCCACTTCTCTATCTTCTATATCCTCCTCGGTCTTCTCCTATGCGAGTGTTTCAGCTTCAGTTTTGACATCCTGCTCACTTTGAGGCAACCTAACATTGCTTGTCAACTTCTTGATGAGAAATAAGAGGAAGGGTATTTCCCTTGCTTTGCTCTAAACAACTCTCGTAATGCTGCAAATGCAAAAAAGTAGAGGTTTTTATTTTAATACACACAAAATTCATAAAATGAATACAAGGAGAAAGCACATAGTTAAACTAGCATGTTTCTGAGCCAACAATGTATGCTAAATTGTAACATCTTTTGAAAAAGATCAATAAATGCTACGTGTACAACTGAGAGAGAAAGAGAGAGCACATAGTTAACTTGCATATCACTAAGTATGTACGTTTATTCAAAATACATGACTAACTTTCTCAAGCTATAGCATATATCCAGTTAGTTTGGGATTTCATTTGAGTCACAATCTTGGTTTTAGCAAGTATGGTTTTTGTACTTTATAATTTGTACTCCTCAGACCAGAAGTAGTCGACACAAAGCTTGGATCAGCTGAGTTGATTTGGGTCGAGTTGAGTTGAGAATACTCTTTATGGTGAGAGTTCTCTGTATTCTTTCATGGATGCAGTTACTAATGTGACTAACCATGAAAATTCTAATGTTTCTGTTTATGTTACTCCTTCTGTTTAAATTTTCCAGGTTATGTTGATCCTAAAATCGCATTTCTGCACAGCTATGGGTTCCCAATTGGACAAGGTAATGGCAATATTGCCATTACAACAGCTTTAACAATATAAATGTTTAACTGCTAGCAGATAGAAGAAATATCTGAGAAGGAACAAATGCAGTTAACACTAACACCATGGCCACTATAATCTAATAAATAAATTAATTAATTCAAAAAAAATCATCAACATGAGATAAGAAGAATGCTCAACAAACTTACTCTGATCTTGAGGGACCAAGAGACATAAGTGTCTGAAAAATGGCCTATGAAGTCCCATCAACCACACCCACAGCCATTATTGCAGGATGATCATCTCACTGTTGAAGATAAAGCATGTTCAATGTGATGTTCATATTTTAACAACAGGCAGTCAATTAGAAAAGCTACCAACCTTTCCATGAGAACCCCTATCTTTTGCTTCTTTAAATAGCCGTAAACCTGTATACCACCCATAATTTTAAACATGGAACTTCAGCCATCTCAAAAAGATGCAGGGACCTAGATTTGCACCCCAATGCGAACTGTAGGTGATGATGCAATTTGCGATAGAAGTTGTCCAATACTTTGGGCCATTGGGAGAAAACAGGTGAGAATTGTGGAATAGCTAGGCTTGCCTCATGCAAAATTAGAAATATAAGATAAAACCGTGTTAATCTCAAAACACTTCCAATTGGAACAAAAGGTAAGAAAGATATAAACCAAATAACTGTTATTAGCTTAGGGCATACATTGCTTTCAAAACTGAAAAGGATGGATGTGTAGCCTTGAACCGGTCGACCGGTTATCCTCTACCGGTTGGCTACTTATCTCAACCGGTAGCCACTGGCCATTTGACAATGCAGCAACTAAAAGGGTCAGTGGCTACCGGTTGAGATAATTAGCCAACCGGTAGAATAGAATCGGTCGACCGGTTGACAAACTTCATTTTGTTTTCATTTAGGTATGTCATATGGCTTCTGATTGCAAGGATTTTGAAGATTCAATTGTTCTTTGGGTTCAATTACCACATTTTAATGATGCAAAACACAACTTTTTTTCTAATATATCTTGATTGGTTTTGTTGATAACGCCATCAAACTCAGCACTCTTCATGTTCATTATTTTAAAGAATATATGTGGATTGAATTTTAATCTTCTTAGCATTTTCCTCTTTTAGTTTACTTGTAAATATCTTTCTTCTTACCAAATGAATTTCTCAGAATTCATAATCTGCCATCTCATAAATAAAAGAAGTCATGCCTGTCGATAAAATGTGATGACAGAATGAAATCCATCATAACAATCAAAATAATTGTTTCCTTAAGGTTTGAATAACAGAAATAATGAGATAAATTTCCATATTAAGAACAGTTGTTAGTAAAGAAAGTAGGGAAAACCAGTCACAAGAACTCTTAAAATTAATAGAAAATAATTCTTACATTCATTACATAATTCTAACAGTCACAATAACTCTTTCGGACATTTTCTTCTAACTTAACTATGCCAATCAAATTTAAAAGAGTGACATCATTCTGGATTAGGCTTAGCACCAAATAGTTTGACACATGAGGCATATTAATAACATGATAGGTCCGCGAGATACAATGCATGCATCAACGATATTTAACTTAAAAGTGAATCAAAAAATATTAGAGAATCAAAAAATTTGGTAATTTATATTTATTGAATATACTAACACTATTTATCAATGATATTTAACTTAAAAGTGGTTTAGTTCTTAACTTAAAAGTAGTTTTATATAGATACTTTAGAGGTTTAATGTAGACTCCTTGACGTATACAACCTCCTTTACATGTAACATGGAAGAGCAAAGAAATACCAAGGCAACTAGTAAGGACTATTACAGGTTCATATTATCTTTAAGATTACAAGCAATGTAGACTTCTTTGAATGTTAGGAGCCTCATATTTACAAGGAAACATCATCAGAAATATGTTCAATGCCGTACATTTTACATGGCTTTTCAATTAAAAGGAGGTGTCCCAATTTTATAAAGCAGGGTTCAATGGTTCAAAATGTTCACATTAGCCATAAAAAATTCTAAAGATTATGGTTTTTCTTTCATATAGTCCGTAGAAAAGTTTTTATGAATAAAGAGAAAATCATTTGATGATACAAGTAGTCTAAGTAAAACAAATTACATATTGCATAACTATTGGAAAAATCAATATTAGACTGTTACTCACATTCATAGTTTGTTTCAGTTTCTATTAGTTAAGTATTATAGTTTTAGAGTTATTTTATAGAAGATGAAATTGTCTTAAGGTTTTATTATAAGAAGATAAGTCTTTATATTGATAGGATTTCTAATTGGATGAGACACTAAGTTTAGGATTTCTAGATATATTCTAGGTTTTGAAGAGAAAACTCATGACATGACAAATATGTAAGAAGGAAAACAAAGATAGAACATGAAAACATGAGCTTCATTCATGCCTAATTAGGCATGGCTCATAGGAGTGAGGAAATATGTATATAAATCTTATTTAGCCTTCACCAGAAACACATGTTGCTTCTCACTACATCATATTGCAACTTACAAAACTGAGGGTGAACCGGTCGACCGGTAATGTGCTACCGGTATAGCAATTATCTCTACCGGTAGACACTGCTAATGTGATTATGCAGCACACAAATGCTGTGCCAATCAAGACTAACTATGCATCATCACCAACAAAGCCCTTAACTTCCAATCAAACAAAACCAATATGATTCCCGGAAGATAGATTATCCTTATCAATCCAAGTAACCAAAGCTAAAGTAACCAAAGTCATCCACACTCCTTTATATAAGGCAATGCAACTCATTAAATATTTTTTAGGTGTATAAAGCTAAAGTTTGTAAATTATTTATTCTATTCATAACACAAAACCAATAACTCATTCTTCACCAAATCATAACTCAATTGCCAAAAATTAAAAGAGAAACCATCCCTTCCAACAGCCTTCTTCCCATTAAACTCTAACAGTGAACTATAATGGTTGAGATCCTTTAGATGTCATTTAGGTTTTTTATCCGGTGATTCGTACACTCAAATGGTATTACCCAGTTATGACATAGATTGCATAATTAATGGTTGAGATCGAAACCCCTATTTTTTTTGTAAAAGAGCAAAAAAAATTATAGAAATACCTTTTTTTCTTGGGCCTCCTTATAAATAATCACCAGTCCAACAAAAATACCACCTCAATTTGTGAAAAGTAAGGACTCTCAGTGAAACAACAAAGACGTAACACATTTGAATATAATTAAAAATCTATAAATGATAAATGAGAAATTGAAATGTAATTAATATCCTCTAGTTTGAATTTAATGAGTTAAAAGTGGTAAATTGATTTATTAGTCTGAATTCGGAACCATAGTGACATATTTGAGTATAATTAAAAAGTTATAGATGGTAAATGGGAAATTGAAATGTAATTCAATATCCCCTAATTTGAATTTAATTATTTAAAAGTGGTAAATTGATTGATTTATATGAATTTCAAACTATAGTCTCATATTTGAATATAAATAATTAGTTATAACTATTTAATGGGGAATCTAAATGTTATTCAAGATCCCCTAATTTCTATTTAATTAATATAAAATGATTAATTGATTGATTTATATTAATTTCAAACTATAGTTGCACATGGGGATATAATTCATGGAAGATGGCATAAAATTTATTCATTTATGTGAATTTTGAACTATAGTTCTTAATAGCTACCGGTAGCAAAAAAAAATGCAGCCGGTTCCTTTGTTGGTCGAGTGGAATAGGATTTTCCTTTTGTTGTCATTTACCTTTGTGATCCGGTCATGATGTAATTAGATGATACAATTGTGATTCTCCATATTACAATGGAACTGGTTCATTTGATGGTCGGCCGGAATTGGACTTTCCTTTTGTTTTCATTTACCTATGTCATATGGTGATGATGCATTTATGCACAAATAGTAATAAGCAAGATTGAGTCATACTCATAATTCATTCTTGTTTACTAGGAATTTTCTATTTCTAATTGGTTTCTATTTCATTCAAATTTCCAATACTCTAAAAGTTCCTATAGATATATAGTTTATACTTTTACAAACATTATTTTGTATTTACTACTCCTTTTTTATAGTAAATATTTTTTTAATTATTTTATGAATTGAAAATACTTTTAATAAGGATAATTAAGAAATATTTTTTGAAGGTAAATATTAACAATTTGATATTTAGCAAATAAAAATGAATTAATTTGATCAAATTACCAAAATATTTAAAGTAAAAATAAAGTAATATATTTTAAATTAATAATTAAAAAATGATGGAACTAAAAGTTAATTGAAACCATTAAATAATAAGTATTAAATTTTATAAAATATCATCTTAATAAACTCACTTAATAGCTTGATAACTGCAACTCCAAATCATGGGTTAGTCCATTTTTCCAGATATTTCTGGTTGATTGATGAGGAAACTGAGGAAAACAGAAGATAAATATGAGTTCTGTGCTTTGTGTTGCTTTGGTTTCCAAAATATGAAAACTCAACCAAACTAAGAAAAATAGTTGTGTTTCACTCAATTGAGTGGAGGTTTTGATTCAATGATCTAGAATCCTTTTCTTAGCAATCAAATGGACAGCTCTTAAAATTTTCCTTTCAGTCATCAAAGCTTTAGGTAAATATAGATATTAACAAAAAAACAAAAACAAAAAGATACTAGACTTCATATGATCTTAGGACAGTGCATTTTCTAATCTCAAATCTTCTTCGGTCACAGAATAGGAGGTGGTGGATGTTTTTTAGTTCGCCCATCCGACAATAAATTGAAAGCTACAGATAAAATATTTCACTTCGTTTATCTCACTTTTTCTCATGAGCCAACATTAAGAAAAAAAAATGAAAGCTAACACCCCTTTTTAACACTCTTTTAACATAATTCCAAGAACATTACAACATCAGATGCACAATTCTCTTTGTTTCCCACATTTCCTCAGCAACCAAACAAACCACAAACACACCCTAAACGAGAAACTCACAAAAATATGAACCGGTCGACCGGTTATTTACTTAATTCTACCGGTTACCACTTATCTCAACCGGTAGACACTGCCCCTTTCACAATGCAGCAACCAAAAGGGACAATGGCTACCGGTTGAGATAAGTGGACAACCGGTAGAATATAACCGGTCGACCGGTTCATATTTTTCATTTTGTTTTCATTATGGTATGTGATATGGCGATGAGATCAAGACATATGACTTCTCTTTGTTACTATTCCAACATAGATCAAGACATAGGCTTACCCACAGACAAGCTCACATGAAACACCAAGCAATAGTAATGTGGTCCTTAAAAAACCCAACCTTATCATGTATAGATCTCAAAAGAGTTGCATAATCATATATAATAATATCGCATATACACAAAACAAGACTAATGATATGGAAATGTCATGCATGTGTGTGCCCACTACATCCTAAAAAAAAAACGAAGGGGGGGGGGGGGGGGGGGTCTCGAAGATATCAAGGCGGAGGTGGAGGAAACACTGAGCGAAGGTAGGCCATCATCTCCTCATGCTGTTGATCCATACGCTCCTCAAGACGCCCAAGTCTCTGATCGAGATGCTGAAACTGCGATGTGAAGCCGGTCTGATACTCCTCTATGCGATCCTCCATAGAGTGGAAACGACTATCATTGACGACTGCAAGCTCCTCCATACGAGTCCCGAGAGAACTGATCTGAGCGGATAAATCCATCCAAGGCACATGATCAGGTGCGTCAGGTGCCTGAAATGGTATCTCTGCGTGAGAAGGCTCAGTGAAGAATGACTCAGATGGTCCACCTGTGTATGCCGGCTCAGATATCATCGGCTCAGGAGGAGGAATGTCACACTCAGGAATGCTATGCTCAAAGTCCCTCTGAGGGTCTAGCCCACCCTCCATCTCTCGAATCTCGTCCTCCTCCTCATCTCCGGCATGCATCTATCCCTGCCCCTGGTCCTGTGCCAGTGGTCGCTCAGCTCTCCTGATCCAAGAGCCATCAGGGCCTTCTCAAACTTCATCCGCCCCAGAGACTGCTCGTCATATGTATCATACGTGCTTGGGGTCTCTAATCTGTCTCGCGGCTCAAATCAATCCCGGCATCCTTGAATACTCTCGTGAGGAAGCGACCATAGGGGAGCACGCGGGTCTTGCTCTCATAGCAAGATATCATATGCATCATCATCAGGTACCCGACATGAATCCGTCTCCCTATCAAAATGGAATCCACTATGAAAGCCTCGAGGTAGGATACCTCGTCTCGATGTCCGCCGCGTGGCAACAGAATGGAGCAGACCATGTGATGCAGGATACGGCTGATCACTGTCAGGCTATGTGCAGAGGGTTTGCCCATCACCTGGCCATCAGCAAGTCCACACAGCCTCTGGATAGCCTCTCTGGGCTCAAATCCCGGACCGTTGGCCACACCTTCGACTCATACACCCTCAGTCCAACTGATGGTATATCCAAAATCCGGCAAATGCTCTCCGGACTCAAGGTGATCTCAACTCCTCTGACTGTGGAAGTGATCGGTCCTCCAACCCCGTAGGTCACCCGTGAGTAGAAAGCGCGAATCAGAGTCGGGAAGATAGGCTCCGAAATAGTCACCACTGGCAGCCATTTCATCTCTCCAAATAACTCCTCAAATCGAAAGTACTTAAGCTGGGAGAAATTGATGCTTCTCCCTGGAACAACTTTCCTCTTGGCGAATTTTTCTTTATATCTTTGGTAGTCTTCGACAGAGCCGAAAAGAGCGGTGTCGTACCTCGCCTTTCGGCGAGCCTCGGACTGATCTGGGTGAGATGGCTCAGCAGGGCGCTTGCCCTGAGCCCTGGAAGCGGCTGACTCTCTCCTAGGCGCCATCCGAAAGGCTAAGATGAAGGAGACGAGCCTGAAGAGAGGGATGCACACACACCTGAAAGCCCTCAAGTGCGGAAAGTCACTGACGCAGGTTCTGACGCGCGAACTGAGGAGGAAATCGCCCAAATGAGAAGCCCTGGGTCCCAAAATCCAAAACCCTAGCCTCCAAAATCCAATCCGTCCCTCTCCGAAGGCTGTAATGGCGTCAAAAATCCGTTGAGGGCAGCTGGAACGGCACAACGGTTGAAGAACCAGAAGAAATGGGTGAGAAACTGAGGCGCGGGAGGCTCTTTAAATTCTCATCCCCGACAAACGGTCGACCGGTATATAAACCGGTCGACCGGTTTGTCACGGTCAACGCGGTCAACGCTTCGATCTTTGTGCATTTCCTTGTCTAAAATACACAGAATACCCTCAAACCATGTTCAAACTTACAAAAAGAGGGGAAAAAAAATAAAAAAGGAAAAGAAAAGATATGCTCTATGCTAGCTTACGTTTTTAGCAGGAGATGAACATTGAAAATTATGCTCCATGTTAAACTAAGTGCATCCCTTTGCATCGTCTATGTTGATCAAGTGAGTCACTGTACGCTATGCGCCCATATAAGAACATATGCAAGGAAACAAATGGAATAGGTTTCATAACAGGTATTAGTAAGAGTTAAAATTCAATCATCAAAAAATCAAGTAATGTGACAAAACAAGACATCTCACCACTGCCAGTCCAAGGCTGGAGTATCAATTAAAGCCTTGATCTTGCTGTCTTCATCAGCTTTACTTGGAGGAGGAGCATCCAAAACTGGATTGCTTGACTGAACTGGTACCACTTCAGGTATGGCGTATAAGTCATTTCCAAATTCATCCCACTCTGAATCATCAGGCTATAAATTTGAAACATGGGTTACCACTTCAACACAGTACAAAAGACACTTGCTAAAAAACCAAAATATGAGAAAGGAACACCAGAAACTAAAGCTTACATATTTCATGGCAGATGAATCAGCACCCACAAAGTTACTATTTGTTGGTTGAGCTTCATCTTCCTGATTTTCCACTTTAGGCCTACAGAATAAAATAAATTTAGAAAAAAAAAATACAATCAGCCAAATCCTTGGAATCTGCCCCACAATTAAAAGCTCAAATGGAAGATGAAAACGATTATCCAGAATTGTCTCTAACACTGGTTAACAAGCAATCAAAGTAACTAATACTGGCTAGACCATTAAGCTTATGGAAGTAACACATAAGTTAAAAGAGCTAACACCCTGACATCTTTAACATAAAAAGGACTGATATACAATGACTAAGCTTTAAAAGTTTGAGACAGTACTCGTCCTTTTCAGTCACAATGGGCATGCGAGGCGGTCCAGGAACCCGGCGAATCAAAACAGAGGTATTTTTCGGGATCAACATTGCTTCATCAAGATACTCTTAAATTGCAAAAGAAAGAACACCAGGTCTATAAAAAACTCTGCAAAAATATTAACCTACATAGTTCTAGGCAAAAACAAAAACATTCTTGAATAGAGATCAAATAATGACTGTAATAAAAAATTGATCTCACGACCTGGCCAACTTATTAAGGTCATGTAAATTTAAACACAATTTTCCCAGATTCATTAATAGCAACCTCCTACTTTCTTCACAAAGGGGCATGCTTTCCATCAAATACAATATGCAATCATCATCAAACAAGTGCTCATTGCCCAGTACCCCTGTATAGATGAAGTACCCCCATACAGAAGGAGATCAACGAGTCCTTACTGAAATGCACCTTTCATTTTACAAGTATACTGATGCCCTATAGCATGGAATCAACAACCAGAAATTGGGACCAATCTGCCTACCGAGATACACTTTTCATTCAATAATTGTAAAAATGACTGAAAATCTTCTGCCTATTGAAATCAATGAAACCCATTTGGATAATGGAATGGACGAAACCCCATGCCTAATGGATGGCAGGTATAGTATTGGTGCTGAGAGAAATCAAAAGTGGCAAATTCGATGAATTACAAGGACCTGAACAAGGTGAGCCTTAGCAACAACTTTCCCTTACCACAAATAGACTGATTGATACACTCCACAACCAAGTATCAACAGCTCTCATTCTTGGATGCTTCCATTAGATATAACAAATGCCAATGCACTCAAATGTCCAAAGAGACTGCTATTATCATTGAAAGAGGATATATTGCCACATTGTCATGCCTTGGTTCTAGAAAACATAGGCATCACTTACTAATGGCTGGTAAACCAAATGCAGACCAACTATTGAGGTTGACATAGATTATATGTTGGGAAAGAATAGGATCCATGGCCATAACTACCAAGAATTAAAAGCTTTTGATATTCCAAAGGAATTATATATGAAGCTTAGCCTTGAGAAGTGCATTTCCAGTGTTGTCAGAGGCAAATTATTGATGCCAAGCACCAAGAAATACTCACACAAGAAAGTATGTGAACCGGTCGACCGGTTATATTCAACCGGGTGGCTAATTATCTCAACCGGTAGCCACTGCCCCTTTGACAATGCAGCAACTAAAAGGGGCAGTGGCTACCGGTTGAGATAATTAGCCAACCGGTTGAATATAACCGGTCGACCGGTTAAAACTCCATTTTTTTCATTTAGGTATGTGACAAGGCTTCTGATTGCAAGGGGCAGTGTGTTTGGGATCCCCCTTCGTTTCTTTTAGATAATTCTGTTTTTCGTCTTTGGGAACAGATTTTTTGGAGGATGAATTCAATACAGGGCTACAAGTTAAGATTGATAATTTATCTAGCATTACTTCATCCTATCAATGTGTTTTATAGATTGATAATTATGTTTTTTCGTCTTTGGGAACAGATTTTTTGGAGGATGAATTCAATACAGGGCTACAAGTTAAGATTGATAATTTATCTAGCATTACTTCATCCTATCAATGTGTTTTATAGATTGATAATTATGTTTTTTCGTCTTTGGGAACAAATTTTTTGTAGGATGAATTCAATACAGGGCTAAAAGGTAAGAACGAACCTGGAAAAGCCCATAACCTTCCATTTTTCCCCAAATAAGAGGAGCTGAGTGAGGAAGAACTTGAAAAGATGCTAGACGAACGTTACAAGGATGGTTCTAAATTTATTACCTATGCTGAAGATGATTATGAAACGAAAAGATCAGTTCAAAGAAACTCGCTTATCCCTTCTATTAAGGATCCAACGATCTGGAAAGTCAAGTGCATGGTACAATGTATAATAATTTGAGATCAGAATTTGGAATGCCTTCAGCAATCCCTCCTCTTTTGTGTTCCCTTTAGGCATTCTTCTATATGAAATGCTTTATGGATATACACCATTAGGGGAAAGACAAGGCAAAAGACAATTTGCCAACATTCTTCACAAAGATCTTAAATTTCCATCAAGTATATCGGTGAGATCTTCTACATATGTTGTCATTTTTATTTCTTTTTATTTCACTTCCAGTAATTCATATGAATCAAATGCCCTTGACATTCTTTCATCTTAAAATGAAACTGTTAAGAAACAGATACTTCTAAAAGATGTCCTTTTAATTTATTCCATGAAACAAACAGGAAAAACTTGTGTTAATTTTTTTTTCGTGTAGCTAGTATGCATTACTATGAGAAGAAGAACCATTTAGTAGTATGCTTGATTTCTTTTGAGTTTGAAGCATCCTTATTTCTATTTGTACTCTATCTTGGAGTCTCCTTTTGTGCCCCCTTATTCGGAGACTCGCTTCCACATTCCCATTATTACTCTGTTCGAGGCTTCAGGAATTATCATACTAGCAGTTTTCTCAGCAAGCTTTTTAGCTGTCTTGTAATTCGCATCAACCCTTTACCCCCTCATGGTATTAGTATTACACATTCTTAAAAAAACATTTATTTTAATTGGTATTATCAGAATATTTGTTTCTTACATAAGTTCTTTTGGGACGTGATGAAGATGTATGAACATAGAAAAGTATGTTAGTCGTCTTTATATCTCGATGATAAATGGCAGGTGTAATTCCATCATG